>NC_091434.1:109066224-109287959 GCF_964237555.1 Oryctolagus cuniculus
CTCTCGCCATCTGCATAATGGGGACAGCAGGATGACTGCTGCGAGTTCACGCACACGCAGGGTTGTTTACCATAGTGCCTGGCACACAGTTTTGTTTGTTTGTTAATGACCTCCTGTTTGGAGGACACACAAATGTAATTGATCCAAACACCAAGTGCTCTTATTTTCTTGGACCCAGACACTGATCTTCCTATGACATTCCAAAATACACTCTCCTCTACAAACCCACTTCCCAATTACTAGCCCTGTGACTTGGTATTAAAATCAGGTTTAGAATGAGATTGTAGTGAGTAACTTCACCCAGAGCCCCTGGCAAAACCCCAGGATAGGATAAGCCTTTTGCACCCCAAACTGTTCATCTGAACCATCTCGGTGGTGCTACGGGGACCCTTCTCGCAGTTTCTAACTCTACTTCTGCATAAGGGCTCAGGCAGGTGTCAAGAGTTTGACTTTGTTTTTTTTATATAAAGCTTTCTGGGTGTTTCTTAGGAAGCAAAAGTCTTGAGAGCTTCATTATTCTAAGGCACAGCCATGGCTCTAAATAGATGATTCTCAGCCCGGGGCAATTTCGGGCCCACCCCTTCACCTCCCCCCCCACCCCCAGCCCCCAGGACAAGGTCTAGAGACATCTTCCACTGTCACCCTTTGGAAACAGATGCCCCTGGAATCTAGCAAGTAGAGACCAGGGCTGCTGATAAACAGGGTGGCCCCCACCACAAGGAACGATCCAGTCCAAAATGCCAAGCATGCGAACGTTGGGAAACCTATTCTGGGACACTTGAGGCTATGGCTTTCCTTTGGTGGGTAGCAGGGAATCGCTGTAAGGCTTCCAGGTTCGCCAGCTGAGACCAACCAGTGAAAAGAACCAAATTGGGTAACAGCTGGGATGGGCAGCTTTGAAGGAGCAGTGATGAACTCAGAGGCCACACGAACCTCTGGGCATACACGGTGAACGTACACTTCACAGGGGAAGAGCATGGCAGTAATCCCAACTCTGAGACTGCCGGGGCCAGAGCTGCTCCTCTGGGCCAGTGAGCTCCAGCTCCATAGGCCAAACACCTCCTGAGTGCCCTATACTCTCCCAGCAACTCCTCATGATTCTCCCATAACACAGATGTTTTCACAGTTCAAGGGGTTCAAGCAACATGCTTACGACTGTTGAGGGGGGCTGTTGACCTTATTTGCCCACTACTCAAGGCCTACACTCTGGGCACCCACCATCTTCTTCTTATCTCATTCTGTGTCTTTGTTTCTCAGAAAGGTGCCCTGAGACAACTGTTGAGCTCTTCATTTCCTGGCCCCACCCTAGATCTCTGAGAATGTCCGGGGCTGGGATGGACTCAGACTTTAAAGTCTTCCTCAGCTCTGCTGACACAGTGGCCAAAATAATAGCCTATTGATGTGCAGATCTGTTTTGTTTTGGCATTCTGTGATTCTACTAAGAGATTTCATTATAAATTAAACTTCCAGAATTTTCTGGAACTAGTCCTTCCAGTTAAAGACATTAGGATTCATCAAATATATGCAGTTCCCAACTTATCATTCAGTAAGGTATACCAGTGAATGAATATCCTTAAAATAATTGTAAATCATTGTTCTGTTGAGAAAATCAGCTTCCTAGCTCAAGGTTTAAAGAACATTTTCCTTTCATACTCATGTGCTCTCTCTGTATTATCCATTTTTTTCTCTTACCCTGCAAAATGTCAGCCCTTCAAAAACTAGAGTGTGTGCATCACAGAGAAGTAGCAGAAGTACGTGAGATCTAGCCAAAACCATGTGCGTGTTTTTCCCCATCCTGATGCCTGCAGCGATTGAGGAGAGGAACCCTGCACTTGGCAGATTGCTCAGTGGAAGACTCGTCTTTGTTCCTTGCTTGCCAGTGGGTAAATAATCCCCACTGTTCAGTTCTTACATTTGGGTAATGCAAATAAATCTGTGCTCAAACCTGTTGACTTAAAATAAGAATCCTTAATGGGCCAGAATTCCCATGGCTGCATTCAGAGTAGAATTTCAGGATGTCAGGATGTTGGTGTTTAAAGGAATGAATTTTTTAACAGGGGGAAACTAAGGTCTGGCGATGTTTTTCTAAGTGATCTCTGGTTAATGACAAGGATTGATCTAGAACCCAGGGTTCCTGAGCCTTGCCGCAGCTCAGCGACTCCAGAAATGCTGCTGTTTAAGTTAGAAAAATTATTACACAAAGCTATGTAAAAATTGGGCGTGTTTGTTTAGATCAACAGAACACCCAGATAAAGAAGAATCCAGTGTGGTTGGTAAGCCTCAGATTGAGATTTCAGCTTGCCTACTGCTAGTTCAAAATGTTTTAAAAAATGTATTTACCTTGAAAGGTAGAGAGGGAGAGGAACTTTTCTTTCTTCCCAAGTGTTCACAACAGCCAGGGTTGGGCCAGGCTGAAGCCAGGAGCCTAGAACTCAATCTGTGTCTCCCATGTGGGTGGCGGGGGCCCAGGTGTTGGCGCCTCCAGGGTGTGCATTATCAGGACGCTGGGTTGGAGAGCAGAGCTGGGACTTGAACCTAGGCACTCTGATAAGGGAATGTAGGAGTCCTCAGCAGTGTCTGAATCACTGTGCCACACAGCCATCCTACTGACTAGCCTATAGCCCTGGGCAGGTCTCTGCTTCTCCCTAAATCTTCTCTCTCAGCCCTCCTAATGCCTTGTAGGAGAGCAATGACTCAAACATCAATCCCATGGTGCCGGGGTGCAAAGAAGCAATGAGACGTCTCCGTAAGGTGCACACTCCTACCTTCGTGCCACGGGATTGTTGCCCCAAGAACTTCATACCTGGAGGACTGGGCCCTAGGGCCTAGTGATGGAAGAAGAGTCTATTAGAATTGTTATCCGAAGTATTATGTGTGCTCAATATCATCAGACGTCATCTTACGGCATTGTTCCCCTTATAATGCTCCAGGGAGGGAAGTGGTATTTTTATCCTTCTGATTTTCCTCATAAGGGAACTGAGTCATGGGCAAGGAGATGTGAGCAGTTGAGCCTGGTGGGAGTTGGTTGCATGGCTCCAGCACTGGTGCTGTGGCTCCACCAGAACTTTCCACACCCAAGCCCCTTACCAGACAGGGCAGATAGCAGGTGCTCACGCAAATCTGATTAATGCATGCCATCACGTTGGAGACATGATCAAGACCAGCATTTGCTGTCCTGTGAGGATACAAATAAAAGGAAATGTTAAAAGTGATGCTGCAGAGGAAGGCATTTGTAGAAAATTTCTTATTATAAAAGTACAGCATTCGGGACAGACTGGAACAGAGTCCATCCTCTCACGTTACAATGTCACGGTGATTTCTTTGCAAAATTGTCCCCTTGTGCTTACATTTAGCTTTACAGATGAGGGTGTTTCAACAAGCTCATGGGAAAATGGAACTAAGACGTAATGCACATTTTCCATGAATATTTTAAAGACCTCTTGTATTTCTGATCTATTTATGTACAATTTTTAAAAATATATTTACTTATTTATTAGAGGGAGAGACATCTTCCATATGCTGGTTCACTCCTCAGATGGCCACGATGCCAACAGCGTCAGGTCTCCCACAGGGGTGGCAGGCGCCCAAGCACTTAGGCCATTTTCCGCTGCTTTCCCGGGTGTGTTAGCAGGAGCTGGATGGGAAGTGGAGCAGCCAGGACATGGAGGTGGCACTCACATGCAATCCCGGCCTTGCAGGCAGTGGCTTTACTTACTAGGCCACGCTGCTAGCCCCTGTTTACATACAATTTTATATCTTGCCTTTTCACTTAGCATTTATCGCTTGGATAATTAGTTTAGCCATCTATCAGCAAAAAGGTTTCAATGACACTTGACTGTCAATTGCAGTGCTGTGTCAAACACTCCTTTCATGACACATTTAGAATTCCCACATTTAAATATACATAATGCTGCTGTGAGCGTTATTCTGCAAAAAAAAAGCCTTTTCTTCCAGGATCCACTCCCAGAAGCAGATCAAAGTGAATAAGCAATTTAAGCCAATTACTTTAAATACTGTAACCAAGCAGACTGGCAACACTGGAGAATAGGTTACTAAGGAAATGATAGAGGGTTGTTGTAGGGATAAAAGAGAGAAGATTCAATTAACCGAGTCACGCCGAAAAGCCTGCCTGCCCAAACGGCTGAGCTCACACTTCCCACAGAGGCAGAGCGGTAGGGTTGGTACCTGATGCCTCCGCCATGGGTGGGATTTCCAGAAACCACTAGGGGCTGCCATTCTTCTCTTTTTGATTCTGCAAGGTTTTGCACGCAAGAAGTGGTTTTCTGTACCTCCAGTGGCCTTGGGACTGCTTGTTTTGAGAACAGACTAGAATTCAAGGTGGTTCAGACAGGAGTTCCACAATGGGCCTCAAACAAGCAACTGCCCCCCGCCTTTGTTTCAAGTATTGCACAGCCCCAAGATCTTTGTCTTCCAAGAACCTTGCATCTGTCAACCTTGCAGTAGTAATACAACCCCCAGAGTCTTGGTGACATGTACCAAGTACAGTAATCATTTCCCAAGTAAGCCAAGGTTTGACGGTGGCCTGTTGTGCAGACTACTTCCAGGTCTCAGGCAGAAGGAATAGCTCCTCACTGAGGACTGCTGGACAGAAATGAGGCTCACCCAACCCTGCACAGTTGAAGCTTCTGCTTAGGTGCGATGGATGTCAGTTCCACTCTGTTGGCCAAAGCAAGTCACATGGCCAGGCCTGAGAGTGAGTGGCACAAGTGCCCTCTGCTGCTGCTTTTCTCAGACCCTTAGCAGGGAGCTGGATCAGAAGTGGAGCAGCCAGGACACGAACTGGTGCTCACATGGGATGCCAGTGTCTAAGGTCAAGGCTTGACCCGCTATGCCACAAAGCCAGCCCTCCACAATTGATCTTTTAATTGCATTTTTTCTTGAGCTTTTTCAAGTACTTCATACAGCCCCCACCGCACAGAGGTCTGCAAACCCCATGGCAAAGTCAGGGGTGTATATTTGAGGTCAAGTTGAGATGAACAAGGATACACTTCTTCCACAGGCCTACAACTAACTGCCTGTGTCTCCTGAGAACATCTGTTGTCATGTGGGCCTCCGACCCTGGTGCGAGAGAAACTCTGGAAACAGATTTGCTGCCCTCGTGTGTGGGTGTAGCCCTGGCCTCTTCATCATGGCTCTGGTCACTGGTGTTTGTATTGACTGAAGGTGACCAGGCACAGCGTGTCGCCTCCGACGTGGTCTTCTGTGGTGTGACCCTGGCACAAGTGCTGGCGTCTCGTTCTCCTCCCCTTTGGCCTCAGCAAGTCTGTGACGCACTTGCAGTCAGCAGAACGGTCCAGGTCTAGAACAATGCTGCATGACCTCCAGGCGTCGCAGCTCTGCTTGCTCTGGGGGAAGTCAGTGCCACGTTCCCCATTCCCCAGGGGACGCTGGTTAAGCACAGCGTGGTTGACCATTCCAGCCGAGCTCCTCCTTTTCGCCAGCCCTGCTGTGGGGTGAGTCATCTCGGTTTTTGTCTCTCACCTTGGATTCAGGGTCCAGGGAAGGAATCTGACCGGCCCCTCTTGGGTCAGGTGCAGTGACTCACAGCCCTCCCTCCAGGAGAGTGGAGCCTGGAAGGAGGACAGAGGCCCGTGACGGTGAGAGCGGGTGCAGAGCTGCAGACCAAGGCCAGCAGGCGCTCACTGCGAATACTGCCGGGGTCTGCTGTAGCAAATGCAAATGTAATCATCTTCATTGCTTTGCCAAGTTCTCGGGCTCTGCCTGGTGTTCACAAGAACACTTGCACAACTGAGCTTAGCATGTGAGGTTCGTTAGGGGTGGCCCTCTCCCACCTCTCTACCCAGCTTCCTGGCTGGGCTCCCTCATGGAGGTTCTCTCCAATCTCCCTACAAGGCTGGTGATTTTATTGACAAAAATGATCTTGTGCATGTTTAAGACTTAGCTACGGTCTGTGTTCTGATGACTGTAGAGTATGTCTCCACCCAAATGTTTGTCTGAATCTAACTTCCTGTCTCCAGCTGCCTTCTCACAGACACCCCTAACTTGATGCATCTGAAAGTGAACCCCCCATTCTCCCCACAACGCCAAACCTGCCTCTGCTGCAGTCTCCCCGTTGTAGGCAATGGGACCACTTTCCTTGGGTCCAAAGCCTGAAATCATTCTGGACCCTTGTTAGTATCACATTCAGTGTTCACTGGACTTGTCACCAGAATCGTTGGAACTTGTTCCGGAATGGACCCCAACTCACAATCGGGATAGATCCTAAGACTCGCCCCTTCATGGCTACCATCATTCAGAACTCTGCTGGTCATGCTTTTGCCTGGCCTAGGTGCTGCAGGCACCGCCTCCACACTGCTCTCTCCTTTGTGTACTTGGATAGCTGCAAAGACCCTGTGAAGACGCAACCATCATGCACTATGCACCTCCGGGTCCTCTGCTGTTTCCTGTCTCTGTAAAGGCCTCAGGCCCTGCCGTGGCTCTCAGATCCTACTCCTGACTTTGCCCTTGCCCCTGCACCTCTGACACGCTTCCTCTTTCTCCCTCCAGTTCGGCCACTGGCCACCTTCTTGTTCCTCTGTAAGTCAGGCAGGCTTCTGCCTCAGAGCTTCACCCTTCTCTCAGCCTGGAAAGTTTGCCCTCCAGTGGCGGATGGCCTGCTCCCTAGGTGGGTGCCTGGTGCGAGGTACATGTGCGGTGGCAAGGATCATACAGAAGGACTGCAGTATGCCCTGGGCCATGCTTTCCCTGTCCCCGGACGTGCTTTTCACCCCTGCACACCCAGCTAGCCTTCGGGTTTGCTCACAGTCAGCTCGAGTCTCCTCCTTTAGGAAAGAATCCCGAGAGCTGCAAATGCTCCCTCCCTCTACTTTTTGAGGAAAATGTCCTAGTCTTACTTGTCATCGTGTCTAGTGTAGAGCAGGCTTCTTGGCCTGTGGCAGGCCCTCGGTAAATATTTCCCTACCTCTCAATTTTGGTGTTGTGTTTGTTGATGCTTAAGAGCAGGATAAGCATGAACACAAAACCTCGTAAGCCAGGGGGAAGTGAGCCTCTGTGTTCAGCAAGGCTGGCACTGCTGTCTTTGTGTATCTGCCTGGACATTCTATGCATGGATGAGCAGTCACTGGCTCAAGTACACTAAACATTGGCCATCCACTTGGTTCTCCCGGGAACATGCAGAACCCAGCCCCTTCCTGCCTCCCTGTTGGGACCTCTCCTACTTTAGCGTTGTCTGTTTGCGGGGTCTTTACAACTAACTTCCCCTGGTCTCCCTGCTTCTATCTGGGCGCCCTCTGGTCTGTGCTCAAAAGAATGGCCAGGGAGAATTTTCGAATGTTGAGTCAGATCATGTTGTGTCAATGCTCGGTCCTCCATTGATTTCTGTTCCATCAATAAAAGCCCAGATTCCTACTGTGACCATAAGGCCCTGCAAGGCCCCTGAGTTCCAGCCACTGGCCTTGTTGCTGCTCCTGGGATGTCCTTAGTCTACCCAGAGTGCTCTTCCCTAGGTAGGTACAGGGCTTGAAATCTTTGGTCAACGTCCCCATAGAAGTGTGACCATGAGCTATAACAATACTCTATTCTCCCCCATTATTCTGCTTTGCATTTCTGTATCTAACGCACTTGCTTGTTCACATGTTTTCTGTCTGTCTCTCCCCATGTGAGCTCCATGGTGGATTCTTGCCTGAAAGCACAGTACTTAGAGTTTATTGATTGATTTAGACTCAGGACCCAAGTTATTCCAATCTGCATACCCTTGCATTGTGCAATAGTAGAGGTCTTAGGTAGCACTTGAAAGCCTTTGTATGGGTTGCTCCCTGTTGCTTTCTCTCTATTCCTCGCTCTATACCACAGAAATAACAGTGTGAGACTTGGGGGCCTAGGTCAGTGTACCCAGCTCAGGTCAGTGTGCATGGGTATCTCAATGTTCCTCCCAACTGTGCCGATTTTCAGGCTAGACTCTCTGACAGCTCCCTAGTCTACCTCACTGCCTTCTCTTGGTTATGCCACCATCTCGTGCCTTTTGGAAATTCTCAAAATTGGGGTTGTCCTCGTGTTCTCCTCCTCTGCCCATGTCCATCAGTCACCAAGGTCTTCCCGATTCTCTTAGAGTCCTCCCATGTTGATTCTTCTGAGCTGTCACAGTCCCTTTGTAGGGAGCCATCACTTTGTTTTCTTGGCTACTGACTTTGCCTCCTGGCTGTTTGTCCTGCTGCTAGTTTCTTTCCCTTCAGCTCTCCCAGTCTCCAACCACAGCCAGAAGGGTCTTTGCAACACCCAGGTCACACTATGGGTCTCCCTTGCTTAAAACCCTTCAGTGATTTCTGTGCCCTCCAAAGACTTGCCCAGGTTCACACGTGTGTGTTCCACTTCAATGATTGTGGCTCTGTCTTTGTGCCACTATCCTGCATTTACCTGTCCAGATGTAGTCAGTCATTTTTCTCTGAGTAACAATGGGATGATAACTTGAAATGCAAATGATTGGTGTTTCATTTCCCTTTATAAAATACAGTTTCCCCTGATGGGGGAGCTGCTGTGGCTAGAGACTGGTCAATGTAGAGGAGAACAAGAAGGGGGCTTGGCGTGTAACCTGGGGGCTGGAAGGGCTTCCTGAAGGGAAAGGAAGTGACGCACTGACACAGGGTGATACCAAACACCCTTCCTAGAGAAGATCCCCAGTGTTAAGTGACTTCTGAGCTAAGATTTCTTTGGGAAGCCTCTGTTATCCCTGAGCCTTTACGGCTGTACTGTCCAACGTGGTAGTCACTAACCACATGTGGCCATTTGAATTTTAATTAGCTAAGGCTAGTGAAAAAAACTTGATTTCTCCAGTTGCTGTAGGCATATTTTCAGTACTTGATATCTACACGTGGCTAGTGGCTGTCGTGTTGAACACCACAGGATAAAACACTTACATCACAGAAAATACTACCAGACTGCTCTACTCTAGAGAGTAATTCATTAACAAATTCTTCAGTTTGACTTGTATCCCTAAGGTGGCAGCCAGGAATGCAGTCCTACCTGGATGGGATTTCAGTTGGTTGCTTTCTCTTCAGCTGATGTCTATGACAGCTATAAGCAAGGGGCCACGTGTTGAAGAAGGAGTGGTTTTTAGTGGTTTCATGTTGAGATGCGTGTTCTCACCATGGAGAAAGGGTGCACCACCTAACTGCAGAGCTCTGGCCTCAGTGAGCTTTGCTGGGCCCAGTCAATGACATCCTCACCTGAGTCTTCACGGCACAGCAGGTGGATGAAGCTGAAGACAGAGGAGAGAGATGGGATCGGGGTGCTGAGAGGAAATGAGGATCAAGGGCCCAGGAGGGCCAAGGGCCTGGGATGCAGATGGGTAAGACTGTGAAGAGGAGAGCAGGTAGGTATGGGTGGTGATGCAGGGAGAGAGTGCTGGAGCCTGGAAGGAAATGGTGCCTGTGTAGCAGGACATCAGAGAGAATGGGGAATGACTCACACCACCCCTCGCTCCTTCTCCTTCCTTTTATCCTGCCTCTATTCTGATTTGGTTGTGTGGCTTTAGTTGAAATGGCAGAACACACAGAGGGGGAGAGGATCTGGCTGGAATAAAACAACTTTAGAAGCGTTGCACCCGTAAGCACGGTCAGGCTCCCACCACTTGACTCTCTTGTAGTTTTCTCTTTTTTCTTTCTTTTTAAAAAATTTTTATTTAATAAATATAAATTTCAAAAGTACAACTTTTGGATTATAGCAGTTCCCCCCCCCCCTCCATAACCACCCTCCCACCCACAAACCATTCCATCTCCTACTCCGTCTCTCATCCCATTCTTCATTAAGATTCATTTTCAATTATCTTTATATATAGAAGATCAATTTAGTATGTACTAATTAAGGATTTCAACAGTTTGCAGCCACACAGTCAAACTATTTGCTTCACATTTGAGCAATGCCCCAGATGACGAGTGCTTTGGAGGCCGGGATAAAAGCAGTTACATGAAACAATCAGTCCTTAAACTGTAGACTGCATTGGTTAATCACCAGGGCCATGGTGTGTTTCACAACTGCTGCAAATTAGAGGGGATTGGAGAAGCTTCCCTTGCTTGGCTGTGTGGATCTGAGGGGATGTCGGGACGTGTCAGGGTGTGACATGATGTGGGCACTGTTAATGTGATCCACGGGCCTTTACACCTATAGTTGACAAGGAACTGTCCTCCCAGTCTGACATCATTTTGCACTTGATCTTGGCCAAAAGGCCGAGAGGTGATCTCTGACATCATTTTGGATGTGAATATCTGTATGGAGCTTGTGCCTTTGCAATTTTGGAGGCAAAAGTTAATGCTTATTTGGAAGGTAATTCTGAGATCTAGAGTGCTATGCACGATGAGCCATAGACATCCTGTAGCAAGTCACCATTGTTCATCTTTGAAAGTGGCTTTAATCATTTCTTTAGATTTCTCTGGTCTTGTTTCAGATGTTAAATATGTCTTATACTGAAGTTCTTAACTTTGAGTGTGCAAAGGAGTCAGCTGAGGGTCTTTTTGTTTTTAAAGATTTATTTTATTTGAAAGGCAGAGTTACAGAAAGAGGGAGAGACAGGATTTTCCATCTGCTGGTTCACTCCCCAAATGGCCACGGTGGCCGGGGTTGGGTCTGGCTGAAGCAAGGAGCTCCATCTGGGTCTTGCATACGGTTGGCCAGGACCCCAGCACTTCAGCCATCTCCATTGCTTTCCCAGGCACATTAGCAGGGAGCTGGATCAGAAGCAGAGCAGCCAGGACTCAAACCAGTGCCCATATGGGATGCCAACGCTGCAGTCGGTAGTGTAACCAGTTATGCCACAGTGCCAGCCCCAGATAAAGGACTTTTAAAGCAGGTTGTTGGGCCCCACCCTGAGTTTTAGCTTCAGTAGGTTTGGGGTAGACTCCCTGAGCTTGCTTCTCTAACAAGTTCCCAAATGATACTGATGCTAGTAATCTGTGGACCGCACTGTGACACGCACTACCCCAATGGGAATTTCAGTTCAGCGTCACTCTGGGTTGATGGGAGGATTACACAGAAAGGGATGGTGCATCATTTTCCTCTTTCCAGGTCATAAAGTTCCCCTCCAGTTTTGCACAGCAAGAAGTCTGTGTTGGTCTGTGTGGGGAGCAGCCCGGACTGGACTGAGTTACTGGAATTAAGACTTATTCTATGCATCTGCTCTCCCACAATATGGTGCTGGGAGAGAAGTAAACAGCTTCCACACAGCTGCCTCCAGTTCAACCAATAAACTGTAGGACTCGCTCCTGATTGGAGGAGAGCAGCGTACTCAGCGTGTGGGCAGCCGAGTTGGGATTGGCGGAGGAGGACTATAAAGGAGGAGAGAGACGGCATGCACCAGGAACATCTAAGGGGAACATCTAGCTGAAGGAACACCTGTGCAGCCCCCGAGAAAGCCGGCCGGCGGTGTGCCGCTCCCCTGCGGAAGTGGGGAATGTGGCCAGGGGGAACTGCCCTTCCACGGAGGTGGAAGGGATAGTAGCCAACCCGGGAAGAACCAGCAGCAAACCCGGGGAGGGCCGAGCAGACAAAAGAACAGCGCAGGGTCCTGTGTCGTTCCTCCACGAAGAGGGGGAGCGACAGTCTGGGTGATCCAGCTATTCAGTGGCCTTTCCTTGCCATGCCAGCTCTCTGCACGGAGGCCCCCTGTGCTGTGGGATCAGTGACCTTTGAGACCCCCCAGGCTGTCTGCCCCATACTAGAAGCAGCTTATGCTTACAAATGCAGAGCAGTCAGCTCTGCAGCCTTTGTTCCTGACCCAAATCTTCATAACATCTGGAGGCTGCAGTTGGGCCAGGGCTGTGGTGTGTGATGTGATGTGGGTGGCCGGGTGGCGGCTGGGAGCTTGACGGGCTGGCAACTGGATGGGAGTCGATTGGCCTGGATCCTGTTTCTGGGTGGACATCAGACTTCTTGGGTGACCTTGGGGAAGTCCCCTAATCTTTGACTCCTGTGTTTATAAAACTAGCTTCTCTCCCTTCCCAGCAATAAAATAGAAACACACACACACACACACACACAAACCCGGATCTAGCGAGTGACCTCCTGGGGATCCCTGAGCTGATGTGTGGAATGCTGGGTGCCCGAGGAGAAAGCGGCTGTGTAAACAATATATTATTAATAAAAATGTGAACAAATGGCATCATAGCCTCTGTTATTAATAGCTGCTTTGGGCTGTTGGAGCAGCTGGGCTGTGACACACAGCTGCAGCAGTGTTGCAGTGTTGAAGGGTGACAGTGGCTTGTTTGAATTTGAAGCTCATTTAAAAGAAAAGATTTTTGAGCATATTCATGGGTAAATTTACAAAGAATGTATAATTATGGGGCAAGTGTTGTGGTACAGTGGGTTAAGCTGCCACTTAGGACATCCCCATCCCATACTGGGGTGCCACTTTGAGTCCTGCAGCTATTTGGGGAGTGAACCAGCAGATGGAAGACCTCTCTCTTTCTGCCTCTGCCTCTCTGTAAATCCCAAATGGCCACAACAGATGGAGCTGAGCTGGTCTGAAGCCAGAAGCAAGGAGCTGCAATGGCCGGATCCAGGAGCTTCTCTCTGGTCTCCCACATGGGTGCAGGGGCCCAGGGACTTGGGCCATCTTCTGCTTTCCCAGACCATACTAGAGAAATGGATCAGAAGTGGAGCAGCCAAGACTTGAACTGGTGCCCATATGGGATGCTGGCACTGCAGGTGGCAGCTTTACCTGCTATGCCACAGTGCCAGCCTTGCTAGTATTTTTTTTAAAAGATTTTATTTTATTTATTTGAAAGACAGAGTTACAGAGAGAGGTGGGGACAGAGAATTCTTCCATCTGCTAGTTCACTCTCCAAATGGCCACAACAGCTGGAGTTGAGCTGATCTAAAGCCAGGAGCTTCTTTTGAGTTTCCCACATGGGTGGCCAGGACCCAAGCACTTGGACCATCTCTACCGCTTTCCCGGATGCATTAGCAGGGAGCTGGATTGGAAGTGGAACAGCCGGGACTTGAACCAGTGCCCATATGGGATGACAGTGCTATAAGTCAGGGCTTTAAGCTGCTGTGCCACAGCACCAGCCCCTTAGCTGTTATTTTGATATTCCATGTTCATCAGGGATATTGGAGTATAGTTTTCTTTCTCTGTTCTATCATTTTCTGGTTTAGGAATTAAGGTGATTCTGGCCTCATAGAAGGAGATGGGAGGATTTCTTTTGAATTGTTTTGATTGGCTTGAGAATAGTTGGAATTAGTTCTTCTTTAAAAGTCTGGTAGAATCCAGCAGTGAAGTCATCCAATTCTGGGCTTTTCTTCGTTGGGACAATCTTTATTATTGATTCATTGTTTGTCTTGGTTATTAGTCTGTTTAGGTTTTCTATGTCTTCATGACTCAATTTTGGTAGGTTATATGTTTCCAGGAATGTATCCATTTCTTCTAGCTTTTCTAATTTGCTGGCTATAGCTAAGCTAGTTGTGGTAATTCCTAATGACTCTTTGTTTTTGTGGTATCCGTTGTTACATCTCCTTTTTCATTTCTGATTTTATTGATTTGAGTCTTCTCCATATTTTTTGTGGTTGGTTGGGCCAAAAGTATTTCAATTTTACTTCATTTTTTTTTTCAAGAAAGCCGGCTCTTCATTTCATTGATCTTTTGTATTTTTTGTTTGTTTGTTTTCATTTTGTTCTCTAATTTTAGTTGTTTCTTTCCTCCTACTAGTTCTGGGTTTAGTTTGTTGTTTTTCTAGGCCCATGAGATGCACTGACAGCTCATTTATTTGGTGCCTTTTCAATTTCTTGATGTAGGCACCAGCTGCTATAAACTCCCCTCATAACACTGCTTTTGCTGTATCCCGTAAGTTTGGGTATGTTGTCTTGTCATCTGCATTCTTTTCCAGGAATTTTTTTATTTCCCTTTTGGTTTCTTCTATGACCCACTGTTCATTCGGGAGTGTATTGTTCAGTTTCCATGTGTTTATATATTTTCCAAAGATTCTTAAGTTGTTAATTTCCAGCCTCATTCCATTATAGTCAGAAAAGATATGAAGTATGATCCGATTTTTTTTAATTTGATGAGACTTGCTTTATGGCCTAGTGTATAGTCTATCCTAGAGAAAGTTCCATGCACTGACAAAAAGAATGTATATTCCTCAACTGTGAGATGAGATGTTCTATAGATATGAATTAGGAGTTGTTCCATATTATAGATTAAGCTCTGTGGTTTCTTTTTTTAATAAAATTTATTTCTTTATTTGAGAGGCAGAGTTATACACACACACAGAGAGAGAGAGAGAGAGAGAGAGAGAGAGAGAGAAAGGTCTTTCATCCACTGGTTCACTCCCCAAATGGTTGGAGCTGAGCTGATCCTAAGTCAGGAGCCAGGAGCTTCTTCAAGGTCTCCTACACGGGAACAGAGTCCAGATCATTTGAGCCATCTTCCACTGCTTTCCCAGGCTGTAAGCAGAGAGCTAGATCAGAATAGGAGCAGCTGGGATTAGAACCAATGCCCATATGGGATACTGGTGCCACAGGCCAAGGCTTAGCCCACTATGCCACAGTGCAGGCCCCGGCTTTGTGGTTTCTTTGTTGAGTTTTTTGTCTAGTTGATCTGTCCATTGAAGAAAGGGGAGTGTTGAAGTCTCCCATTACTGTTGTATTGGAGAGTCTATCTCCCTTTAGATTCATTAACAATTGTTTTAAATAGGCAGGCACCCTGGCATTGAGTGCATATACATGTATTATAGTCATATCTTTCTGTTGCATTGATCCCTTAATCATTATATAATGCCCCCTTTTGTCTCTTTTAACAGTTTTTGTGTTAAAGTCTAATTTGTCTGATATTAGCATGGCTCCACCTGCCCTTTTTTGTTTTCTGTTAGCATGGAATATGTTTTTCCATTCTTTCACTTTCAGTCTGTGTGTGTCTTTGTTGGTGAGATGTGTTTCTTGTAGGCAGCAAATAGATGGGTCTTGTTTTTTAATCCAGTAAGCCAGTCTGTATCTTTTAATTGGAGAAATTATTCCATTTACATTCAGAGTTATAATTGATAACTAATGACTTGGCCTTGCCATTTTTCCTTAAATATTCCTACTGTTTGCTTTGGATTTCCTTTGTACTGGGATATTTTCTGCCTTCACCTTCTTTCATAAAGATGACTATCTTTCTCTACTTCTTTGTGTAGCACATGCTTAAGCATCATCTGTAAGGCATTGATGAGTGTTGACAATTTCAATTTCTGTTTATTTCACCTTCATTCATCAATGAGAGTTTTGCAAGACACAGTATTCTGGGTCTTTTTCCTCTTTTTTTTTATAGAAAGCTTTTATTTAATGAATAAAAATTTCTTAAGTACAACTTTTGGATTATAGCTGTTCTTCCCCCCATACACACCCTGCCACCCCTAAACCATCCCACCTCCTACTCCCTCTCCCATCCTGTTCTTCATTAAGATTCATTTTTAATTATCTTTATATATAGAAGATAAACTCTATCCTAAGTAAATATTTTGACATTTTGCACCCACACAGACATGCGAAGTATAAAGTACTGTTTGAAGACTAGTTTTACCGTTAATTCTCATAGTACAACACAGTAAGGACAAAGGTCCTACATGGGGAGCAAGTGCACAATGACTTCAGTTGTTGTTTTAACAATTGACACTCTTATTTATGACATCAGTGATCACCGACGCTCTTGTCATGAGCTGCCAAGGCTATGGAAGCCTCTTGAGTTCACGAACTCAGACCTTATTTAGACAAGGCCATAATCAAAGTGGAAGTTCTCTCCTCCCTTCAGAGAAAGGTAGCTCTTTCTTTGATGGCTCCTTCTTTCCACTGGAATCTCACTCACAGAGATCTTTCATTTAGGTCATTTTTTGCTGTAGTGTCTTGGCTTTCCATTCCTGAGATACTCTCATGGGCTTTTTAGCCAGATCTGAATGCCTTAAGGGCTGACTCTGAGGCAAGAGTGCTGTTTAGGACATTTTTCATCCTCTGAGTCTGCTGTGTGTCCTGCTTCCCATGTTGGATTGTTCTCTCCTTTTTAATTCTATCAATTATTATTAGCAGATGCTTGGTCTTATTTATGTGATCTCTTTGACACTTAATCCTATCATTGTGATCAGTTATAAATTTAAACTTCTCACTTTAGTAAGATGGCATTGGTACCTGCCAACTTAATGGGATTTGGAGTCCCATGGCAAGTTTTTAGCTTTACCCTTAGGGGTAAGTCCGAGGGAGCATGTGCCAAACTGCACATCTCCTCCCTTTCTTATTCCCACTCTTATTTTTAGCAGGGATCAATTTTCAATTGAATTTAAACACCTAAACATTATTCTGCGTTAAGTAAAGAGTTCAACTAATGGTATTAAGTAGAAAAAGAAAATACTAAAAAGAATAAAATAGTAAGCTGTTCCTCGACAGTCAACAATCAAATCATTGCTTCTCATAGTGTCAGTTTCACTTCTACAGGTTTCCTTTTAGGTGCTCAATTAGTTGTCACCGATCAGGGAGAGCATATGATATTTGTCCCTTTGGGACTGGCTTATTTCACTCAGCATGATGTTTTCCAGATTCCTCCATTTTGTTGCAAATGACCAGATTTCATTTTTTTTTACTGCTGTATAGTATTCTCTAGAGTACATATACATAATTTCTTTATTCAGTCTTCTGTTGATGGGCATTTAGGTTGACTCCATGTCTTAGCTATTGTGAATTGAGCTGCAATAAACATTGAGCTGCAGACAGCTCTTTTATTTGCCAATTTAATTTCCTTTGGGTAAATTCTCTCTCTCTCTCTCTCTCTCTCTCTCTCTTTGGACAGGCAGATTTAGACAGTGAGAGAGAGAGAGACAGAAAGAAAGGTCTTCTGTTGGTTCAACCCCCAAATGGCCACTACAGCCGGTGTGCTGTGCTGATCTGAAGCCAGGAGCCAGGTGCTTCCTCCTGGTCTCCCATGTGGGTGCAGGGCCCAAGCACTTGGGCCATCCTCCACTGCCTTCCTGGGCCACAGCAGAGAGCTGGACTGGAAGAGGAGCAACCAGGACAGAATCCAGTGCCCCAACTGGGACTAGAACCCCGGGGTACTGGCGCTGCAGGTGGAGGATTAGCCTAGTGAGCCGCGGCGCCGGCCCTCCTTTGGGTAAATTCTAAGGAGTGGGATGGCTGGGTCATGTGGTAGGGCTATATTCAGGTTTCTGAGCAATCTCCAAACTGTCTTCCATAGTGGCTTTACTAGTTTGCATTTCCACCAACAATGGATTAGTGGACCTTTTTCCCCACATCCTCACCAGCATCTGTTGTGTGTTGATTTCTTTTTTTCTCTTAAAACTTGAACTATGTCACTCCATTCTCTCCTAACCTATAGGGTTTCTGATGAGAAATCAGCTGTGAGTCTAATTGGAGATCCTCTAAAAGTAATCTGACGTTTCACTCAGGCACATTTTATAATATTTTCTTTATGTTGTACTGTGGAGAGTTTGACTACAATACGTTGTGGTGAAGATCTTTTCTGGTCGTGTCTACTAGGAGTTCTATGTGCTTCCTATACTTGGATGTCCCTTTCTTTATCCAAACTAGAGAAATTTTCTGTAATTATTTCACTGAATAAGCCTTCTAATCTGTTCTCTTTCTACACCTCAGGAACTCCTAAAACCCCTGTGTTGGGTCATTTGATAGTATCCTATAAATCTCGAATTGCTTTTAATTTTTCTGATTTCTTTTTTTATATGAGATATTTCCTAAGATTTGTCTTCTAGCTTGGATATTATTTCTTCTGCCTCACCAAATTGGTTGTTAAAGCTTTCCACTGTATTTTTTATTTGACATATTGAATTCTTCATGTATAGATATCTTTAATATGTTTTCCCCAGAAAACTTTTAGTTAAGGTATACAAACTTCATGCATTTCATAAATACAATTTTATGAAATTACGAAGATCTATCCTCAATTAACTTTATACACATAAGATTAACCCTGTACTAAGTACAGAGATTTCTCTTCAAGATCTTAATCTCATTGAAAAATTTTTCATCCATATCATGTAAGGATTCTATAACTCATGAATTTGCTTCTCAGTAATACTATGATCAATCTTTTGAATTTCTTTTCAGGAATTTTATCAACCTCTTTGTCTTTGCTTTCTAATATTGAAGTGCTGTGTATTTTTTGGGAGAGTCATGTTTTCCTTATTTTTGTTTTTGAATTTCTGCTTTTGCTTTTAGGCATTTGTAGAAATACTTGGTTTTCTCCTCTGATGGATTTTATCCTTGAACTATGCTTCTGTGGCTTAGTGGGGTGTCTGCTCTTCCAGTGAATATCCAGGACATGTACTGGGTTAGGCCAGGGAGCTCTCGTCAGTGCTCTGGGTTGGGCGGAGAGGCAAGTATCCAGGATGGCATCCAAGTTGGGTGTGGTGGATCTCTATTTTCAGCAGGGGAGAGGGTATGATCATGCCTGTTGGCTAATCACAACCTCTTTCCTTACAAGGTGATCAGTGTCCAGGGTTAGCACACAGTGGGTAAACCCCCATCCACGCTGGCGCATGAACTGCACAAAGGGTCTGTATGGACCTCAGCATGAGCAAAGAACCCTCTGAGATGACCCACCCCGGTCATAGAGCACTGAGCCTCTGACACCAGACACAGTGAGTGCCCAGAGACGCAGCTATATCCTGTGGTCTATCGTGTAGTTGCGGAATTCTCAGTCAGAGCATACAAGGTTCCCACAGTCATGGGATGCAGAGGTGTTCTCCGAGCCAGCTGTCTGTGGGTGCTCCACCTTGGCAGCCTGAACTCCAGAGCCTGTAATGTGTTGAGAGAATGGGGGCACCTCACAGGCCTTGTGGGTGCCCAGCCCCCTGTCAACCTTCCCAACCAGACTCAAAGTCAGTGGGGAGCACAGCTTTTTCCCTCTGGTAAAATCCCCTGGTTACATGCACACACAAATGCTGCTGCAGCCTCTACTGGTGTCAAGACAACCCCTTCTCCCCGTCCATTGCTGGATGCCCTCGTGATGGGATGGGGAGAAAGAAATGCGCTTTTCTTTCAGTGGACCAGTTTGATGCCCTGCTTCTCGCTGGGGCTCCAGGGTGGGCTGCGAGGCTGTCCCTCAGGCAGTATCACCTGTGGCCCAGGTTACCACACTGTGCTTTTACCTCTCTCTCCAAAGCTGGCATCACCTCCAGGTCGCGGCTGTGGGGGGCTGTGTGTGGTGGCTGCGCGCATTGCTGTGTGCACCTTCTACGCTGCTCCACGGCGTCCCTCTTCCTTCTGTAGAATTTCTGCTGCAAAATTCTCTCCAACTCTCCCCTAGGAATGCACTCGCTCCACTTTTCTTCTGCTACGTTCCCCTGTTCAAAAGCAGCCCGTTTTCTTCCCTATTCCGCCATCTTGAAGTCTCCAACTTCTAAATCACATTAATTTAAAATCGGCTTTCATAAGCCAAGTCACAGATTTCTTTTGATGTGTGCTCTGTTCTGGTGTTGCATAACTGTGTGGGCTATTGCAGGGGCGCCTGGCTGGAGTGCAAGGAGTCTCATTCCTCCTCCTGTGCCCACTGGTAAGTGCTGGGTGCCCCGTTAGAGTGCATGGAGAAATGTACAAATCAGGGATGCATCGGCTGCTTATGACATCCCCTCTGCGGGAGCAGGGAGCACCTGCTTCATGCCCCTAAAGACACTGAGCAATCGGGCTCTTGCCCTGAAGGAGTGTAGTTTTCATGAAAGATTTATAGACCAGAAATTATGTAGCAAGGCCCTTGTATCCATCGCAGTTGCTTCCTTAATGAGGTAAACAGAACCCAGACTGGACTGTCATGCGCTGTAGTGATGTGAAAGCCGGTTCCCACAGCATCGCTCTTCCCCATTAGGGAGAAGCCCAGGTGCTTGCTCTGTCTCCCCCGCTGGCAGTGTGGACTGGAGGCTCCCTTGAGAGTGTGGTGACAAGTTGCCTGTAGGTGGTCTGGCAGACAGTGGTGGCTGCCCCCATCGCTCAGGGAGAGAAAGCTGGGCAGTAAACAGGTGCTCTGCAAAGCCTCTTAGGGGCCCTGAGACCCCACTGCATCCTCACGGCCAGGATGACCACGCCTCCCTGCCTGTCTCCCGGGGGGCTGCTGTGTGCTTTACCCTCACAGTGGAAGCTCCGCAGGGGCAGGGCCTCACCTGGGTGCAAGCCCACGTTATTAGAATTGTCCAGAGCTTCTAAACAAATGCACCCATCTGGATTCACTGCCGCTAGAGCAGGACTAAAATTGTCTCCAGGCAACATAAAAAAAAAAAAATGAAGCTTCCAAGGTGAGGAACAGGTGTCCTCAGAGCTGGGAGGTGCTGAGATGCTGGCGGAACTGACCGGAAATAGTGAACCAAAGAGAAACTCCCTGCCAGTTTCTCAGGAAGGTTGTAAATGGAGAGGGGTAGGGGAAACCATGTTGCAGAATGTGCCTTGGAGACTCAGCCTGGCTATAGGCTGCTTTCCTGCACTGGGACCTCATGTGGCCCATTTGTTCACAGGTAGAGATGGTGACCCCTAGCGCCCAGCACAGCTAGCTGCTCCCTAGTGGCCTTTGGAATGCACATAGCTGGTAGTGAGGAGCCAGTTGTGTGGGAGCCTTGGACTCCACATCCCAGGCATCTCACTCTTGCGCTGTTACCTTGGCACCTGTGGGCCCTCCAGCAGGTGCCCCGTGCTCCTCCATGCATCCCTGTCTCCACAGCGTCTTTATCCCTGATGGCGTTGCAGAACTGTGGCTGCCAGCCCCAGACACACTGTCTCGCAGTAGCTGCACCAGCACGTGCTGGTTGCCTGAATTAGCATTTCCTTCCCTGGCGTGTATGTTTCTCACTCGGGGCTCATTATGGGGACTCCCGGCACCCTGGCAGCTCATTCATTTCCTCAAGTCTGTCCCTAGATCCCCCGCCCAGTCAGCACTTCTCCTTCCATCTCTGGGTTCTTTTTTGGTGTTTTGCCACAATCGGTTATGACTCATTCATTTTGTATTTTTTAATATAAAACCTACAACTCCAGTGTGGATTAGAAGCCTAGTGAGCAGACTCGAGCAGCCCTATTGACTTGCTTTTATTCCTGACTTCTGTACCGGGGGCCTTGTTAGGATTGTGAGCGAGTGCCACTTCCACGTGAGGTGGGCAGTTTGGGGCTGTGCTGTTAGGTCCGAGAAGGGAATCCAAGACAGCGAAGGGAAGCTGATTCGGTGGCTGGAGGGACAGGACTGAAGGAGGCTGCCATGTGGCAGAGGCGTCAGGCTGGGACAGGAATGATGTTGAGCGGTCGGTGGGCGTTCTTGTCATTTCTTCTCTCCATTTTCATTTGGTGGTTTTCTCTTGTGTTACGCAGCCCTCACTGGTTGGCTCTGGAGGTTTGTTGTGTCTGTCCTGAGAGCCCATAGGCTGCCTTCCTGGCCCTCTCCCCACTCCCAGCTGGGAGCCCTCTGGTTTGCCTGAGCCTCACCCTCACTTGCCTCATGCTATGCTGGGTGTTTTGGTGGACTTCACCTTTCCTTCCTTCCATTTCTGAATCCATCCGTCTTAACATCCATGCTCTGTCTTTCATCACTGCCAAATCATTCCCCCTTTTTGTCTTGATGAAATCCACAGTATGGGGAAGGGGGAAGTGCTGGGGCACAGCAGATTGAGCCACTGCTTGGGATGCCTGCGTTCACTGTTGGAATGCTGGTTCAAGCCCTTGCTCCTCCACTTCTTGTCCAGCTTCCTGTTAATGCACTGGTAGAAAGTAAGTGATGGATCAAATACTTGGACCCCATTTGGGAGACCTGGATGGAGTTTGAGGCTCCTGGCTTTGTCCTGGTCCAGTCTTTGCTGTTGCAGATGTTTCTGGAGTAGACCAGCAGATGGAGGATTTGATTTTTCTCTGCTGCTCTGCCTTTCAAGTAAATAAAATAAATTAAAAGTTAGAAGTAATGAACAAAGAAAATCCAAAGTATCCTATCATGTCGTACTTGGAAACATTCAAAGCACACTTTGCCTTTGAGTAAGCCCACATGAATGGGTTATAGTTTTCTGTTTTGTGCATCAAGTCCCATCTTCTGAGGCAGGAAATATCATTCTGATTTGGAAGGTAAGGAAACAAAGGCTGGGTAGGGGTTAGCTCCTTGACCAGTCAGCAATAGAGCTCAAGGTGTCTCTGCTCTTTGCCATTCATCCTGGGATGTAAGGAAGCACGTGGCTTCCCAGGTCAGGAGTGGATATCATGGCACTGGGGACCCTTGCCTGCCAGCATTTGCGGGATGCCCTGAGACTGTGTAGCGTGGCGAGCCTCTTTGCCATAGATTTTGACATTGTTGCTAAAACCCTGAGCTGTATTCTCCTGAGGTGACTGGGATTGTGGGGAGTCACCATGGGGGTATGGCAAATAACAGTTGCATTGGACTCCCAGCTTATGTCCTGGTCATCTTTGTTGTGTCAACTTCCCAGCCACGTGGAGTTCTCCCAGTAAAGAATCTCAATGTTTTTTGTATTTTTTTTTTTCTGCAGAGCCTGTGTCATCTTAGGGGTGATATTCCTTCTGTCATCCATATGTATAGTGGTCAAAGCCATCCATGACCTTTCAACGAAGCTGCTCCCGGAAGTGGTAAGGTGCTTCTTCCTCCTTCACGATCTTTCCTAGCAGTCCTGACCTCCTGTCCTGGCTTACTGGGGGGAGTGAGCAGGTTGAGCGAGAGAGATTTGGGGGATTCAGAACCTGTAGCAATACAGATGACTCGACAGAACAGAGGCAGATGAAGACACTTCACATAGTGGAGCTGGTACTGGGTTCTGTGTGCCCCCTCTTACGCCTTTTCACTGGTCATAAAGCAGAAAGCTTTTTTGTATGGAGAAACGGGATTGTTTCTGTATAGTAGAGTAACCCAGTGTGAGCTGTGTGCATCTGTTTTTCTGCACCCAATGATTATCGTCATAAATTATTTTTTGGTTTTTCCTTTTCACCTTAATTTAATATATAAATCTACTCACATTAGTTTTTCTGGCACAGCTGACGTTTTGGTTGTAGAAACTGCAGGACACAATTTCATTTGGAAATACGCCTTTGATGGCTTTGTCCTCTGGGTGACAGTCATTGCCTGCACTCTGATCGTTTCTCTCCCTCCCCTCAGGAATGCTGAGGAAAGAGATATTTTATAGTCTCCCATCGTGCAGCCTTCACAGCAGGCAGCCAGTTGGGAACTAGGAGATGAAGGCGGTGCCTTCGCAGTGATTCTGTGTGTCTTAGTTGCAGTGACTTAGATGCAGGGTGTGGGCTCTTCTCTTGGCACCTAGTTTGGCTCTTTGCACCCTCCTATAGCAGGCCAAAATAACTAGACCTTTCGTTTTACTTTGGTGCAAATTCATGTTAATGCTTTTGGTAGGAGGTATTGCGTGCATGTGTGTGTGTGTGTGTGTGTGTGTTTGTATGTGCATGTGTTGGGGGGAGTATGAAATGAGGTGGAAATGTCTGTGTTTTATAGAAGTGTTAAAGTAGCCACTTTAAGTTTTTCTCCACTGTCTTTCAACCATGGTTAAAGCAGTCCTTTTAATAATCCATCAAGATCTGCACAGCCGTCTGGGACCACAGGCGGTGTCAGTTGCAGGGAGGAAGGAGGGGTGTGAAGGTTGGGATGGCCCTCCTGTTGGCCTGGGGTCTCTGGTAGAGGGGGAGCTGTCTTCAGCCCGGGTTCCTGTTTGTTGCACTCCTGTCTCTTCATTGTCCCCTGACACCCCGGTCTTCCTGCTTGGACGCTTCCATCCTTTTGCTGCATGGAACTTGCCAGTCCACATTCCCTCTTGTCAATCCGATCTTAAGTAATGCCCGAAGGCATTAAATGTGACTCTCTTTATAATGTGTTAGATGTCCCCCAGGTAACATCTTTGCACTTTTCAGGGCTTGGAAACCTTCCTCAGCTCTAAGAAATGCTTGTTGCTAGGAATTTTCAGCATTACACCAGTGGACACATTCATTTATTTGGGCATTAAAAATTAATTTCCTGCAGGGCTGACACAACATGGGATGGATGGCTGTGCTCACGGGGCCTCGCTGAGGCCTGCCTTGCTTTTCCTCTTGAGAGCTGCACCACCGTGAGCTGGGAAGTCTTTTATCTTCCCAAGCTATACGTGCCTTTAAGAAAAGCAACTCACAGACTTAAATTGCACTTCAAGGTATAGGAAAGTTCATGGAAAGATGGAATTAAAAGATGTTTATTTTGGTACCAAAAAAATTGCAATCCGTGCACAGTTTTCCCTCCTATCCATTTCTATGAACTTTTCAATGGAGCCCTCATTGGCATTTCATGCCCTGCTCTGGGTGGTGTTCTAAGATAGTTCCCGGGGTGCCTGAGGCTGGGCCTGCCTGTCTGTTACCGGTTCTGCTGTGGGATTTGAAGATCGCACCCATTCATGATCATCCCATCACTACTCTGGAGCAAAGATGGCAGGTGCCTTTGTTTTTTAAGCCCTCAGAGTTACGACAGATGAACCTGGGAACTTTGAAGCTCATCCATCAGGTGAAGGCAGGAGGTCTTCTAGTCAGCTGGTGGCCCACAGGGCCAGGCAAATGCTGCCAGGTCATAGTCAATGGTTTTTCAATTCCAGGTCATCAAATTCGCTTGCTAGATGTTTCTAGCAGTCAGCAGGCCATAGCCAGGCCTCCAACCCCTGGCTTGTAGTTATTCAAAGTGAGCATTTATCCATAGTCCTTCATTTAATCACAAACTCTCTTGACTGTAGAAGCCAGCCCTAAGACAAAAGTAGGAGATGCCAGCAGGTTTGTGGCAACCTGGGAATGTGTGCCTGGGTGAAGGGTCTGGCCTCCCTCCGGCTTATCCTGCTGGAATATGGGCCTGGGGTTGTCAGGTCCCACAGGTTTCCAGGAAAGAGTGGACACCTGTGTTTAATGTGAAATAGAAGTAGAAATAGAAAGAGCAGGTGGCATTGCTTCTTTTGCTTATGACACCAGGGCTCTGTGAGTGAAGAGATCTTGCTGAGGGCATCAGTTGGCTGGTGAGAGCACCTGGATTAGAACCCTTGCCCCCTCTCCAGGGCTGACCTGACTCCTGTCACAGTTGGGGGATGGGTGGATCTGGGTTCTTATTTGTGGTGCACAGAGGAATTTGAGGATGAGACCTAGATAAAGGTTAGCAGAGAAATAACATGCATCAACAAAGTCGAAGTATAGTAGGATTTGTATACAGAGACAAGACACCAAGGTCTTTAACAGGAAGTAGTCTTCTTTATTTAACACAAGCATAAAACCCAGATGGAACTTCTTATCCAAAACCCTGAGTCCCAAACAAACGGGAGTATTTCCTGTATATAAGAGGTTTTAGCCTCTTTGTCTCCCTTATATGGCTACATGCATACATTTGATTGGATGTTATAGTGTTACATGGTGACCACAGAAATTGATAAAATGGCCATGTGTACATAGCTATTGATGATGTTTTTTCCACACACATACTGAGTCATGCTGTCTGGCCGGTTAAATCCATTGTTCTGTACTAGCAAGCAGAACCTGGAATGGTTACATAGAAGCAGACAGTAACTGTGGTTGAAGCTTCTCAGGCAGGCAGGTAACAGCTGACTTTCATTCCCAGGACAGGTGCCTCCCTTTTTCTTCTTCTGACCTTGGGAAGGGCTCTACCACAACTTTAATCATGTCAGTTAGAAACAAGTTTAATTAAAAGACAAGAAAAAAAAAGCACAAAAGTACATACTCACCAGAGAGTACAGGCAAGTCTACAGTGAGCTGTGCCCTGCATGGTTGGGGGTGATCTGGAGATACATGGGGTGTTGCTTTGGGTAGAGTTTTCCAGGAAAGGGTGGAGATTTCCAGAAATCTTGCAACTGCCCGTTTCCTAGACTTTTTAGGAAGTCTTGGAAGTGTCATGCGTCAGGTGTATGATGGGAGTAGGAGTGTCAACCGTGGTAATCCTATTGCAATTGCAGGATAATTAGCTACAGGTCATCATGGGAACATGGTCAACAGAACCATGTTGGGTATTTTTGGCTGTTGCTGGTTTTGGAGAGCAGCTTTTCACAGTGGTGATTTTGGATTGAAGGCCACAGGAGGAGCTGTAGAGGCAACCCTGGGGGAAGGTGTGGTAGCAAATTTCATCTGACTTTTTTTCTGATTCCTGTCTCCTTGTCTATAACAGTACTATGGGCCTCACAGCCCTGCCGTCCATTGGCGTTCTGCCTCTGGACCTCCTGTCTTCTGCCCATACTCCTGACCCTGACCTTTCTGGCTACACCTGCCACCCACTCCTCTTATCACGTGGGCTGTCAGGCCGAGCCCCCACTACCTTGTCTCCTGAAAAACTCACAAGCAGGCAGACCATGAAGCACAGGAAGATGCGATGGGACACGTATTGAATGAGGAGGATCGTAGGGTGCTTGGACTCACATAGAGGACTGTGCCTTAGCAAGGCTGCGGAGCATGGTGGGGGACGTGGGCCCCCCATCCTGGGTGTGATTCTTCTCCTCTCTGCCCCTTCTAACCCGCCTGCCTGTGGGCCAGGCACACACCCATCCTGACACTTGGTCCCTTTGTTGGTAGCTTGGAGACAGTGCTGAGGTCAGAGACTGTGAATCCAGGTCACGTGGGTAACGCACTGACAACCAGTGATGCTGCCTTGGAAGACAGCACCTCTGTGGGGAGCTGCTGTTTTACAGTTCTGCCTTGCGAGGTTTCTGAAGTGCTTATCAAAGTTGCTTGAGTCTTGGCTCTGCAGCCCCTTCTTCGGGCTTCCTGCTCTTCCTCTGGTTGTGGGTGCTCTGATGTTTGACCGTAGGGTGTCCCTGGCCTCTCGGGTCCTGCCCGGCTTCTCTGGAGGAGGCTGGTGCTGCTTTCCCTTGGGCTTCTGGTGGCTGTACCTAACAGTGGCTGCTGTCTCCAGCACTGAACGCACCTGCAGAAGGCCTGGCCTCCATGCAGTGACCTCAGCGAGTCACACATGCTCTGAGAGCAGTGTCCACATTTGCAAAATGGGTGTCACAGCCGTTACTGCACAACAGAGCTCGTGAGACAAAGTAGCAGGGTAACTGTGCAAATGCTGTGTGTATGGTGGAACTGCTTCATGGACAGCCACAGGCTCTACACAGGAAGTGGGTGACACGGCCTCTGATTTGTGGATCTCACAAGTCCCGGCATGGCCCTTGGGCTTTCTGTGTCCTGATCAGTCACTAGCTCATTCCCTGCTTCTGCCATCAGTCACCCAGTATGACTAGTTTGCCTTGAGATCTCACTCAGGCAGGGTCTGGGCCCCACATGTGGCAATAATACTGATTCCAGTGATGATTACCATGGTAACCAGTCACACCTGGCAGTAAATACTGTTTGGCCACGAGCTGCACTGGTAATACTGGCTCCTGTCTGGGTGTCTGCACGCCTATGGAGCCTCTGTTGGGGCACTAGATATGCAGAGTGAAATGGCAATAACAGTTGGAGGTTTTCTTTTTCTTTTTTTTTTTTTTTTAATTTATTTGACAGGTAGAGTTATAGACAGTGAGAAAGAGAGACAGAGAGAACCAACCTTCCTTTGGTTTACCCCCCAAATGGCCGCTACAGCTGGAGCTGCACCGATCTGAAGGCAGGAGCCAGGTGCTTCCTCCTGGTCTCCCATGCGGGTACAGGCGCCCAAACACTTGGGCCATCCTTCACTACCCTCCCAGGCCACAGCAGAGAGTCGGACCAGAAGAGGAGCAACCGGGACTAGAACCAGTGCCCATATGGGGTGCCGGCGCCGCAGACAGAGGATTAACCAAGTGAGCCATGGCGCCGGCCCCACAGCTGGAGGTTTTCCTTGTTCTGCAAAGCCTTTTGCTTCTCACGGGATTTGGCTTTTGCTCCCAGGGAGCTCCCACTTGAGAAGGGGCCCACCAGCTGGTACACTGGGTATGTGGTGACGAAGGCTATGATAGAGGCCATCACGGCAAACACCCACAGGGCTTTGCTCTCCAGTCTCCAGTCTGGGGTGGGGCTGAAGAACCAGCCAGAGCCACAGGTGCCCTCTGGTTGTGGCCAACCTCTGTTCTTGCTCATATCTTTATTTGCCGTTTACACTGGGGTCTCTGAGTAGAAGGGAGAAAGGCTGGAGGGAGAGACAAGCTAAGGGAGAGGAGGCAAAAGGGGGAAAGGAAAAACAGTCAGCAGCAGTTGCTTAGCAAGGTTCTACTTTGTCATCGTTGCATAGCAAGGTTGCCTGTAAGCCTCCCCTTGTCTGTCTCACCTCTGAAGTTTGGCGTTAAATTGTATCCCAGCCACCAGAAGGAAGTTGCTCCACTCTAGCCAGACCACGGAGCCCCTGTGGGTTTCTGATTGTCCTGCAGATGTCCAGTCAGCAGCTTTGTTTCCATTCCTGGCCCTGTAGACTGGGAGGGTGGTTTCTGAGGGGTGTGGGTGTGGGTGTGGGTGGGGTACCATTTTCTTTGCTTGGTGCACGTGTTCACCAAGTATTGCTGAGTGTGTGCTGCACTCCAACACTGCCCTGGCTCTGCAGACCTGGGGTTTCCACACAGTTCCTGCAGGAGCCTCTGCTGAGACACCACTCTCCTGAGCAAAGCTGCAAATAAACCCCGGGAGAGGGAATTTCAGGTTTGCAAGTGCCCACCCGGGAATGTGCCCCGGTGATCTCACCGGTGGAAGTGGTGTGGTTCTTGGCTTCGCAGGCTTGTGTGTTTGCAGAGTGTTTCGCGTTCGGCCTCTAGCTTGGGTTGGAGGAGCTACTTCTTTGAAGGTACTTCAAGAAGGTTCACGGAAAGTGGAATTACATCATAAGTTTGTTTTGGTGCAAAAACCTTTTGAAATTTGTGACTTGTTTTCACAATGCACATTTTCCATGAACTTTTTAAAGATCCCTTGTATGCATGAATTTCCAATTTTTTAAGAAAAATTCTTTGAAAGGTAGAGTTAGAGAGCGAGAAATAGAAAAGGATATCTTCCATCCACTGATTTATTCTCCTAATGGCTGCAACAGCCAGAGCTGGACTGGCTGAAGCCAGGAGCCCAGGAGCTGCTTCTAGGTCTCCTGGGTGGCTACGTAGTCCCAAACACTTGGTCCATCCTCTGCTGCTTTCCCAGGCCATTAGCCGGGAGCTGGATTGGAAGTGGAGCAGCCAGGACAAGAACTGGCACCCATATGGGATGCCGGCATTGCAGACAGCAGCTTAACCTGTTATGCCACACCAACCCCTGAATTTCAAAGTTTTTGTACCCAAATAAACTTTCTATTTCCATTTTCCATGAACTTTTTAAAGTACCTTGTATGTTCTTGAGCCATTTAGGATGTTGTTTTCCATGAATCTTTGCCTGCTACGAGGCAGGAGGAATAAGGCCAGCACGGCCTGCCACCTGCCCGCATGCCCATTCTTAGTGCAAAGTTGGGTTTTTCCCTTCCTCTCATCCCTGATCCTGTTCAGGGCTCTCCATGCCTCCAGGTGACCTGAGCTCTTGCCCGGAAGTCTGGCTTCTGTGCACATCCCTGCTCCTCCTGGTGTCTTCCCTCACTCGCTGCCCACCACTCCCACCCCAGGCACAGACACTCGAGCCCCTGCCACCCCAACGTGACCATCTGGAAAGTGCCCTCTCTAAAGACACTTAGCCTTTCTTTTGCATTCTTGTTGTTATCTCAACATCAAACCCTGCCTCCGTTCGGCACACCTCTGGCAGTAGATTCTTCCTGGCATCCCCTTGAGGTAGGAAAACAAGTGTGGAAACAGTAGTCAGGCTTTGAAGCAAGGTGAGGGGTCTCACAGAATTGCCACCCACCCGGGCCACCTGTTAGTGTTAGGCCAGTGGCATGGAGCGAGTTTCCGAAGGTTCCCTCTGTGTGCAGTGGGCACTCTGAGGTAGGCTTTAATAAGGAGCTAAAACCAGGGTTCAGATCACAGCTCTGCTGGCTCCTAACTGGGGGACCTGGAGCAGGCAGTGTAACCTTTCCCTGCCTCAGTTTCTTTGTTTACAAGATGGAGATAGATAATGCAGGTGATACGCTTAGCACATGAGTGTTGAATGAGTGCTGGCTGATGATGGAAGAGACAAGAGGTGTGGAAGGAAGTTGGCGACCTGCAGCGCCTTCAGTTCTGGAAGATGGAGTTGTATTGAACCGTCCAGGGGCTGGATGTTCTCCCTTTTACTGTCTTCAAGAAAAAAAAAATATATTTATTTGAAAGGAAGAGTTGGAGAGAGACAGACATACATAGAAAAAAGAGGCCTTGATCCATTGCTTTGCTGTCCAAATAGCTGATACAGCCAGGTGCTAGGCCAGGCCAAAACCAGGAGCCTGGAATTCCATCTGGGTCTCCCATGTGGGTGGCAGCAGCCCAAGCACTTGGGCCATCCTCTGCTGCTTTCTTGCGTGCATTAGCAGGGTTAGAAGTGGAGCAGCTGGGATATGAACTGGTGTCCATATGAGATGCTGGTGTCACAGAGCTGGCCACCATGACTAATTTTTTTAAAAAACCATCATACGTGTTCAAGGTCCTCAGTGTCCTCCCACCTCTGTCTCCCCAGCACTACACAAACAAGAGCAGAAGCCAGTGCCAGATGGTCAGTAGCATCCCATCCTTCTTAGAATTAATTCATTACCATAGAAGATTGACTTTTTCATTCATCCTAGGGTCAAGAACCCACAGCTTCTAAACAGAAGAAAGCTGAGCACCGACAAAGATGGATAAAGATTGGCTGGGTAAATTTAAGGAGAGTGGAAAGTTCCAGAAATAGGCTTACATAGGTCAGTGGGTTTTGACAAGGTGCCCGGGCATTCCAGTGATGAAAATCAAAGTCTTTGCACATAGTTGTGGATCAACTGTATAGCCTAATGAACAAAAATGGATGTCAGTCCTTAAGCAAAAATTACCTCAAAACAGATCATAAGCCTTTATGTAAAATTTGAAACCAAAACTTTTAGAAGAAAACAAAGGAGAAAATTGTCAGGACTTTGGGCTAGGAAAAGGTTTCTTAGATTCAGTATGAAAATGTGTGCTGTAGACCAGAGCACTGACCACTGGACTTCATCAAAATCAAAACTCTTTGCTGTTCCAGTACGCCATTACAGACTGACAAGATAGCCCAGCGACACAGGTGTTAGACAAGTGTCTCGTATCTAGAATGTGTAACAAACAGCTTTAGAGGAAAACAACCAGTGGGAATTGGCAAAAGATTTGTACACACAGTTCGCCAGAGAAGATAAGCGAATTGCCAACAAGCCCATGAAAAGATCGTCAATGTTGTCAGTCATCAGGGAATTGCACATTGAAAGCTCTGTGCAAGCACTGGAATGGGTTGTGAGGGTACCTGGGGCACCTGCATCCTGCATCTGGGTGCCTGGGATGGAGTCCTGGCTTTGCTCCCTCTTTTGCCCTCCTGCTAAATATACCCTGGGAAGCAGTGGTTAACAGTTCAAATAACTGAGTTCCTGCCACCCATGTGGGAGACCCAGATTCAGTTCCTAGTTTTGGCCTGGTCCAACCCCTGGCTGTTACGGGCATTTGAGTGGTGAACCAGCAGATTTTTTTCTCTCTCTCTCTGTCTTTAGTTAAAAAAAAAAGTCTAATATTTTAAAAATCACAATAATCTACAAAGACCAAAAATGTGTGGAGCTGCTACCACTCTCATACGCTGATGGGGAGAGAATAAAATGGTATGGCAATGTCAGATAAGTAATTCAGAGGGTCCTTTAAAAGTTAAACATCTGTTTACTGTATGACCTTACCCCCCCCACACACACACCCTCAGGGAATTACCCAAGGGGAAATGAAAATACAGGGCTGCACAATAAATGTTTGTTGCAGTTTTAGTTCTGATATTAAAAATTGGGAACAGTCTAAGAGTATTTCAGCAGGTGAATGGGTAAACAGATTACAGTGTATTAATACAGTGGGATACCACACAGCAATTCAAAGGCACTATTGGGGGCCCATCACCGTGGCATAGTGGGTAAAGTCGCCGCCTGCAGTGCTAACTATCACATTGGCACTTGTTCGAGTCCCGGCTGCTCCACTTCTGATCCAGCTCTCTGCTATGGCCGTTGCGGCCATTTGGGGAGTGAAGCAGCACGTGGAAGACTTTCTGTCTGCCTCTGCCTCTCTGTAACTCTTTCAAATAAGTTAATCTTTTTTTAAAGCACTATGGGCCACACAACAACATAATAATATCAGAATGATTCAGGTGGGAACCAGAAGCAAGCCAAAAGAAGTCTAAGCTGTGTGACTCCATTGCTTTAAAATTTCCTTGCACACTGGTCCAGAGTGGCAGAGAGGAGATAGCAGTTACCTTAGGATGAGGATGAGGATGAGGATGAGAGAGAGAGAGAGAGAGAGAACGAACGTATGTGTGTGTGTGTGTGTGTGTATGTGAAAGAATCATGAGAGAACTTCGGGGAATAATAGAGATATGCTCTTGCTTTTGGTGATGGCTTCACGTGTATACAACACACATCAAAGTTGGCCAGAGTGTGCATCCAAGGGCTGTACCTGGCCACAGATGACCTCGCATTGCTCAGGAGGGAATCCCGTTCAGAGACATACAGGACACATATTTTAAATTGCTATAGAGTGAGCTTTTTATTTTCCCTACGATGGCCCATGCCTTTAGTGCCCAGGGTGTTGACAGCACTGTTAGAAGCCACACAGTAAGTGGACAGTAGGAGAAGAGAGTGGGCATGCTAAGAGGGGAACGTGTAAGTAGCAGGCTAATTATGACAGCTGTTCCCAGAGGCTGGCGTTGACAGGAGCTTTTGCGGATCAGCCTAACTGATCTTGCCAGAAGCACCCACGAAGGGCGCTAATCCCCTTAAGCCTCTGGGCCGAGGGAACTTGATCCTTTGGTCTTTGGCGTGCAGTGTGCCTTCCTTGTTAGCGCCAATGTTACCTAGGAAATGACCGCACGGAGGCTCCGGTTGGTTCTCTGGGCCTCGCTCTGGAAGCCGTGGGTTTTAATGAGAATATGCCATGTTGCTGTTTTCCTGTATATTATGCCTGTTTGTGTTCTCCAACCTCAAAAAAGGAGGCTCTTTTGGCTTGTTGAAGGAGGCATTTAATACAGGGAGACAAGGTCTCAAGTGAAGAAATAAAATGGCCCCCTTACAGACCACGCTGTATCAGTGTTGGAGACACCCGGTACAGGCAGAGCCGTCTCTGCACACCTGGTCGAAGGCCCTTGCTGGCCACGGTTTGCCTCCTGATGTCCCTCAGATGTTGCAGTGAGGAATTCTGCCCTCGTGAACATCGCATGGAACTGGCTCAGTTTCCTTGATGGAGACCCACTCAGTCTTCCAGAAGGTTCCGACTGGACTCCACACCTGAAGTTCCCCGTGTTCTCTTGAATGGGAGTGATCCCTGGCCCGCCTACCATCTTCCCGATGGCCTTGGGGCATCTGACTTGCCTGGTTCCGTGGAGACTTCTCTTGGGGTGCTGCTGGGTCGGGGTGATAAGATGGACATGGGAGAGGGAGGGCTGGAGAGAGGGAGGTAGGCAGGAGGACTGCCTGCAGCCTGCTCTGGAGGCATCTGGGTAGGATGCTCATCGCAGATGGGGTTGGTGTATCAAGGTGGAGCACTTGCTATTCGAATACCTTTGTACTTAACCTTGGGAAGTTCATCTCATCTCTTAGGACTTGTTTTTCTACCTGGAATGTGAGAACAAACCAACTTAGCACTTCTTTCTCTCTGCGAGACTTGGAGAGCAGTTTCTTGTCTTTTGAAGAAGAATTTATTTTTCAAGAAGTGTTTGCTTAACAGCTTCAGGTAACTATTGCTTTCATTTACTTCTCTAAGTATAAGATGAACAACACAATCCTCATTACCTTTCTCTCTCTCTCTCTCTCTCTCTCTCTCTCTCTGTCTCTCTCAGTTTGTTGTCTGCTACTGCAGAGAATCGCGCTGAGTGTTCTGTTCCCCAAGCTCTGTGTTGATTGGGTGCACACAGTGTATCCGTGGGCAGGGAGTGCTCCTAGCAGCTGGAGGTGCTTCCTCTCCCTGCTTGTGCTCTGTCTTCCAGTCGCTGGGCAGTGCCACTCCTTGGCAGTGTTGTGTCCGTGGCTAGACATTGAGACCCTGCAATGCACTTGATCTTGGCCAAAACGCTGAGAGGCGGTCAGACCCTGCAATGAAGGCACCAATGTAGTTAGGGAAGCATTTGCTACTTTCCAGGGAGGAGTTTTGGGAAACTGGGCAACTATTCTTAACCCTTCAATATTCCTGTTACAGTGGGCTTTCTGATCCTCCCAGTCCCCTAGCAGAGTTGAGAAAGTCTGAGACCAAGGAAGACTGAATCCAGGATCTTTTCCCACGGGAACTTGCCCTCAGCTGTGCCGGGAGGGTCCCCAGAATGACTTCCTTCCTCTGCGTGGTCGGCTGTTGTGCAGAGGGCAGGTTTGTGCACAGGGGGCTGTGAAGAACCCTGGCCCTTGGCCGGTGCCGCGGCTCACTAGGCTAATCCTCTGCCTTGCGGCGCCAGCACACCGGGTTCTAGTCCCGGTTGGGGCACCGGATTCTGTCCCGGTTGCCCTTCTTCCAGGCCAGCTGTCTGCTGTGGCCAGGGAGTGCAGTGGAGGATGGCCCAGGTGCTTGGGCCCTGCACCCCATGGGAGACCAGGATAAGTACCTGGCTCCTGCCTTCAGATCAGCCTGGTGTGCCGGCCAAAGCGCGCTGGCCGCGGTGGCCATAGGAGGGTGAACCAATGGCAAAGGAAGACCTTTCTCTTTGTCTCTCTTTCTCACTGTCCACTCTGCCTGTCAAAAAATAAAAAAAGAACCCTGGTCCTTGCTTTTCCTCCCTCCTGCTGTAGGTGGGAGAGCATTGCCCCAGGTCCAGGGTGCTAGCCTCTACTTGACTTCTCCCCTCTCCATCTGGAATTCCCCAAACACCACCCAGCCCCAGCTGAGACGTCTGTCTCTCCTGTGCTCTGTGATGGCTCACGGCGGTTGCTCTAAGGGTCTTTGCATCCTGCAGTGTAATTTTTGCTGCTCATTTCTTTGTGGAAACTCAAAGGCCGTGGCAAGTGACAGGAACTCAGGAATGTTTGTTGAACGAATGAATTCATGCATGCACGAGGCCATTGCCTGTACCAGGCAGTAGGCTAGCACCGCACTTAGGAAAGGGGGATGAGCAAAGGGAGCTTATCTCTGAGGGAATCCATAGAGGCAGCCTGGGACCTGGCCGGGGCCATTTTTATATCTCTGAGAGAGGGAGGGAGGGTGGACACTGACAGAGCTTGTCCCAGGCTCCCCCTGCACATTCATATAGCTGTGACTGCTTTTCTCCCGTGTGCTGGGTGGGGATGTGTGCAGCCGGCCGCTGGCTACTCACCTGTTTGTCTAAAGATCACACAGGTGCTCCCGTCATCCAGATGGCCCCATGCTAACTGTAGAAGTTGTTAAGCGCCCGAATGGAAATCTGTGGCCATTTATCAGTATCGCTTAATAGGCAGGGGAAGTGGAGGGCTCGTGCTTGGCACAATTTCCTCCACCCCTGCCAGCCGAAGGGGAGCTGATGAAAAGGTGGGAGGACGAGGGCGGCTGTTTCCATTTCACCTGGGGCCATAAATCGATATTCATGTATTATTCAGCCAGTGCTGGCATTTCCCTAGGTGATCCTCTGACACACGCCGTGTCACGATGGCTTGGAATTTGTCCTCATTAGAAGGCAAAGGACGCCTTTTTGCAGGCATAAGCAAGCCTCCGTATTCCCCCCTCGCTGTCACACAGTTTAGGAAAAAGGACAGGGCTGGTCTGCAGGGAAGGGGCCCTGTGCGGTCCAGACACGGCCTCTGTGTGGCGTCCGTGGCCACAGTTCACTGTGCCCTGACATTGCAGCTGCCAGTGTCTGAAAAGGAATACGCTTAAAGTAGGAGGTGACAGCTGGCACTGATGAAAAAAATCTCATTTCTACACAGGGTTTCACCGTGAGCGAATGCAATTTGAGAGGAGGCTGTAGGGGACGTGGTGGTGGTGTCAGGGAGGTCAGAGAAAGTCAATGTAACGATGTTAGCAGGGGCGGCAGGCTGGTGACCCACTCGAAATAAGGGCTAGCTGTTATATATGCCCGTGAGAGTCAGGAGATGGAATTGGATTACGGTGCTAATGCACATCACTACTTCTATTCTGACATGCGGGATATTGGATGCAACTGATGGTGGAGACACTGGGGTCTGTTATTAGCCCAGCAAGTTGGAGCAGGTACAGAGTTAGCCGTGAGATATCTTGATGGCCATGATCAAGCTCAGGGATTGGATCTGCGCTCCTAGAAGCTGATGGAAGAGGCGGGTCCAGTGGCTCCATGGCCACAGCCTGCGTCACCCCAGCATCTGACCTAAAAGAGGCAGATGGTCTCCTGAGTGAGGGGAGGCTGTTCAACCCCATCAGCTCCTTGTCTTTGTTCACCTGTCTCTTGCATCAGCAACTGCTGGGCTCCACTGGGCATCTAATTGTGAATGCCTGGGTGCTACAGGGGGCCATTTAGATGGGCTGACTGGAACCCTTTCACAGGGAATGCTGTGCTTTTGCACAACTCCCACACCTGGGTCTGCCACCCGGCTCACAGGGAACCAGCCAGGTGTCAGGTGGTGGAAGGAAGTGTAGGTATCATTTGTCTGAGTTCCTGGTTGGCTGGTGGTGCCTGTGGCCTTCCTTTCGTCGGTCAGTGGTGCTGTGCTCTTCTGTCAGTCTCGGGGATACATGCAGGTGGTAGCTACTGTCGGCCCTGGGCCTAGAGTTCCCCTGCCTGGACCTGGAGGTCCCTAAATGAAACCCCTTGAGGACAACACCAGTCATCAAGGTGTTACTATTAGAGAAGCAAATGACCTTAGGACTCCAGTGATCAAATTCTTATAGGGCTGGCTGTACCACTGCTTCCATCCAAAGAATTAATTTTCGTACTACCGAAAGATGCTTTATGCCAAGGGCGCTTTATGCTAAGGGAAGGAGGCTGGGAGACTGTGCCTCCTTGTGTCTGGCACCTGCATTCCAAGCAGTGTTTAGGGGCTCCATTTCCAGACATGACCAACTACGGAGATCTGCCCCAATGTGGCCGGATCTCAAACACGTGGCGCTGACAAAGGGACCCAGCCCAGAGAACACACACCGCGTGATTCCATTCTGTGTGAAACTCAAGTATAGGAGAAATTACAGAGACATGAGTCTCAAAGTGGCTGCAAGGGACTGAGAGGGGGACCTCCGGGGATTTTCTGTGATAATGGGCATGTTCTATGTTTTGTTTTGGGGAGAGTTATACCATTGATAGAATTTTTCACATTGAATGTCAAAAATATTTATGTTAATTAATCATTTATGTTATTTATATTTATATAATATTTATGTTAATTAATCATTAATTAAGGATAATTATGTTAATCAATCAGTGGAAAAGTATATGGTAATGTTTGAAAACCCTGGGCATATTTTGGAGGCAGGACATTTGTCCACATGATGGACTTCAGCCCTGGCCATTCAGGGTCCTGTCTCCTATCTGTTACTTTTTGTCCATTTGCCAGGTCATGACCTCTAGCTGCTCCTGTCCTGCACGTGTCTGTTCCACTTTCTAGCCACTTAATGCTTTTATCTCAAGTGCAAGGGAAACATAAACTTGTTTTCAGATGAGCATTGTCAGTAAAGCTTCCTGTGACCGTGGAACTGTCCTGTGCCTGCAGTCTCTAAGACGATGGCCCAGAGCCGTGCTGAGCACTTGAACATGGCTGCTCAAATGAGGAACAACCGAGTTTTCAAGTTTATTAATTTTCAGTGTTAGCATGTGTGTTTGAAAGTGATGTGGCCCGGGAGTGCTGTGGAGGATGGCCCAGGTCCTTGGGTCCTGCCGCCACATGGAAGACCAGGAGAAGCACCTGGCTCCTGGCTTTGGATCAGCGCGGTGCGCCGGCTGCGGCGGCCATTGGGGGGTGAACCAACCGAAAAGGAAGACCTTTCTCTCTGTGTCTCTCTCTCTCACTGTCCACTCTGCCTGTCAAAAAAAAAAAAAAAAAAAAAAAGTGATGTGTGCTGGTTTACAAGATCAGACGATTGGGAGGGATCGCAGCCAGAGACCACCTTACTGAGAAGGTGGGTTCCAAACAGAGGTGGTGGAGACGAGGGAGTGAGCCGTGTGGATGTGAGGGAACAGTACGTGCAAAGGCCCTGGGGTAGGAACTTGGCATAAGGCATGTTAGAGGAACTTAGAGGAGGCCAGGGTGGCTGGAGCAGACTGAGAGCAGCAAGAGGTCAGCTTCATCCAGTTGGTTTGGTTGGATTTGGCTTTCTGAGGGGAGGTGGAAAGTCACTGTACTCCAGGTCACAGGGACCGTCATTTTCCATTTCCCAGATCATGTCTTGTGCAGTGTAGAGGCCCCATGTTTTCCAGGAGAGGAGGCCAGTGAGGCCCAGGCGTGGCTGACCAAGGTCTCCAGGGCTGGCTTGCAGTATTTAATATCGCCCGTCAGCACAAGACGCCTCACCCAGGTCAGATTTTGCCAGCTCTCCCCAGATGGCACTTGAATCCCCAAATTAACCCTATGGCTTTCCCCACATTGCAGTGTGGGCTGAGTGAATTAGACGGGGTAGGCAGTGCCAGGCTGCTGAGGACAAGCTGGGGGGTGGCTGGGAGCCCTGGTCTCGGGACACAGCTCGGCACCCGTTCTCTGTGATGCTGGGGCAGTCACCCCGCTTCCTCCCCAAACCCTTACTGCTGTGTGGTTTCTTCACAGCTTGTTGACATGCGAGGCGCACTTGTCCTTGCCTGGTGTACTCCATCCTGGGGCCCCGGGCCATGTGTCTCTGTGGCTTGTGCTCCAAGGCAGGACGGGGCTGGTCTTGGCAGAGACCAGTTGGGAATGTGGTGTACTTTGCACCCTGGGGAAGCATTTTGCATCATCGAGTTAGGGTGCTGCGTTTTACACACCGGGACCAGTGGACTTGGAAATGAAAATGCAAATTAGAGTGCAAGTGTTACAAGCTCTTGGGAAGGACAGTCCACTGCCTGGGCTGACCCCAGGCTCGGCTTGTGGCAGCGCAGTGTGGAAGGCGGGGACGCGTCAGGAGCAGGCTCAGGAGGCGGCCCCCAGGCTGTCCTGACGTTGGGGTCTTAGCCCGATCTGGCTGCTGCAACAGAATGTAGTGCGCTAAGCCGCATGAGCGCAGCAGCTGCTTGATTCTCACAGTGGCGGAGGCGGGGAGGCCGGGAGCACGTGGATTCCGTGTCTGGCGAGGGGCACTTCCGCTTCACACATGGCACCGTCTCCCTGTGTGCCCATGCAGGGAAGGCGCAAGGCAGCTCCGGGGCCTCTCTTACCAGGAACGTGGCTAACGCTGTAGGTGAGGCTCCACCCTCGCGACCTCAGTACTTCCCGAAGGCCACGCCTCCCTATCATCAAGGAAGCCTGAAGAGTCGGCCCCACCCAAGTCTCTTGGGCTTTCCCGCCAGTCCAGCCCTGCTCTCCCCTGGGACCTGCTTCCCTCCAGGGGTCCAGAGCTAAAGAGCTGCCGCTCTGCAAGACTGTCCCCGGGGCGTGTTGCTTTCCGTCTAATGTACCACTAGCGGCTTCAGTTTGGTCCTTAGAAAACTGATCAGCTTAGCCTTCTCCCTTCTGCCCCCCCCCGCCCCCAGCCTCACCCCGGGGATGACTTTACTGAGCCTGCTGTCCACATTCAAATCCCTACACCAAGGCGATGGCTTCAGGAGCTGGGGGCTTTTGGGGGTGATTAGGTTTTGAGGGCACAGTCCTCATGAATGGGATAGGACCCTCAGAAAGAAGGCCGAGAAGGAGCTGGCATTGGGACATGGCGTGTAAAGCCTCTGTCTGTGACGCCGGCATCCTGTGTGGGTGCTGGTTCTTGTCCTGGCTGCTCCACTTGCAATCCAGCTCCCAGCTGATGGCCTGGGGGAACACAGCAGAAGATGATGCAAGTGCCTAGGCCCCCTGCCACCCACGTGGGAGACTCAGGTGAAGCTCCTGGCTTCGGCCTGGGCCAGGGCTGGCCTTTGTGGCCATCTGGGGAATGAACCAGTGAATGGAATGATCTCTGTCTATCTCCTTCTTGCTCTGTGACTCTGCCTTTCAATATATATGTTAAAGCTTCCTTGCCTCTCCCCCCTCCCCACCTTGTGAGGATACAGCAAGGTATCATCAGTGGGCCACAAAGCAACCCTCACCGGATGGGGCATCTGCCTACCCCTTGACCTTGGGCCCCGTCCTCCAGAACCAAGAGAAACAAACAAATGTTTGTCATGAGTGAGCTGCAGTCCATGGTATTGTACAGCAGCCTGCATGGACTAGGCAATGGACAAATAAACATTCCTGCACCTTCCGCAACACTGCTAGCAAGAAGAGCCTTTGTTTCCTGGGATGCTGACGTCCCTCCCGGCAGCGCACTGGCTCATCCCAGGGGTGTGTTTGCAGGCAGTGTGCGTGGGTACTGGGGCAGGAGAGAAAGGGCCCCTCCTCTCGGTGAGCTCAGAGGCAGCGGGAAGATGAAGGGAGCAGGGCGAGGGCGTGCCCAGGACCCGGGAAAGCAGGGTCCAGGGCGGGCAAGGAGTAGAAGCACTCAGTTCTCAGAGGGGCTGCCAGGAAATGCTGAACAAATACTCGAGGTAAGACTAGAAAAAGGAGTGGAAGAGCATCCGTAGGAAGTCCATGTCCCACCAGCGACCCCTCAGCCTTGGGTTTAATCCTTGTGGTGACTGTGGTTAGATCTCTGCCTTCTGCCTCGTGCTGGGACTGTGGGTGTGTTAGGGTAATATGCAGAGGCAAATTGTGTAGCTACAAGTCAGTGTCTCTTAGGGATGCCTGAGATAAATTAGCTTTTTTCAAAAAAAAGTTTTATTGAGGTAGAATACATAAAACAAAATTGATCCTTTTTAAATATTCAGTTTGATAGGTTTGGATAAATGTGTATCATCACAGAACTACCACCACCATAAAGATGTGGAAAATTTCCATCATCCCCAAAATTCCCTCAACCCTTTTGTAATAATTAATTGGCTCTTCCCCCACAACTGATTTGCTTTCTGGTGCTATAGTTTTCCTTGTCAAGGATGTCCTATAGATGGACTCATACGAGGTTTTTAAAAAAAAGTATTTATTTATTTATTTATTTATTTATTTATTTATTTATAGAGAATGAGAATCTCCTGTCCACTGGCTAACTCCTCAGATGCCCACAACAGCTGGGGCTGGGTCAGGCCAAGGCCAGAGCCAGGTGGGTGGTGGGAACCCAGGTACTTTGGACCATCATCTGTAGCCTCCCAGATGCATTCGTAGGAAGCCGGGTTAGAAGCAGAGTCGTCAGGACTTGAACTGGCACTCTGATGAGGGCTGCTGCTGTCCCCAGGGGCGGCTTGGCCTGCTGCTCCATATTCCCCTCTCTGAAGTATGTGGTCTCTTGTGTCTCTCTTCTTTCACTTAGCATAATGCTTTTGAAATGCAGGCCTCTTCATGCCAAATGGATCTGTAGTTCATTCTTTTTCGTTACTGAATAAAACCCAATGTGGTCCATTTACCAGTTATAAGACCTTCAGTTTATTTCATATTATTTATGTTTTCATTTATTTGGAAGGCAGATACACACACACACACACACAAAGAGAGAGAGAGAGAGAGAGAGAGAGAGAGAGAGAGAGAGAGAGACCTTCTATTCATTGTTTAATTCCCAAAAAGCTCTCAACATCCAGGTCCGGGCCAAGGTGAAGCCAGAGCTTAGCGTTCAGTATAGATCTCCTACGTGAGTGGCAGGTCCCCGGTACCTAAGCCATACGCTGCTGCCTCCAAGAGTGTGCATAAGCAAGAAGCTGGGTCAGAAGTGGACCAGGCACTGTGATGGGGAATGCAGGGATCCCAGGCAGCATCTTAACCCGTGCTCCTGTTCATTCCAGTTTTGGAATGAAATTAGCAGGTAAGAAATCTTTGTTTGGACATGTTTTCATTTCTCTTGGATAAATACCAAGAAGTCTGATTACTGAGTCCTGTGAGTGTATATTTAACTTTGTTAAAGAATGGCCAGTCTATGTTTTTAAAGATTTTATGAATTCGAAAGAGTTACAGAGTAGGGTAGAGAGAGAGATCTTCCATCCACTGGTTCATTCCTCAGATGGCCGCAACATCCTGGGCCGGGCCAGGCCAGAGCCAGGAGCCAGGAGCTTATTCTAGGTCTCACATGTGGGTGGCAGGTGGCTATCAGGAACCTGGATGGGAAGTGGAGCAGCCAGGAAAGGAACCGGCACTCAACTAGGATGTCTGTATAGCAGGTGGTGGCTTTACCCACTACGCCATGCCAATCTGCTTGCTAAAGTGACTGCATGGTTCCATATGCCCGCCAGCAGTGTGTGACAGTTCATTCCGGGTGCTCCACATCCTCCGCATGGTTGGAATTTTCTTTCTTTTGATGTGGTGATTGCAGTGGGCACTTAGTAGTCTCTTGTCCTGCTTTGTGTTTACATCCGCTGTTTACCAATGATGCTGGCTGTCTTCCAGTGTGTGTTCTTCCATCTTCATTGGCAAAATGTTAAAATCTTTTGCCCAATTTTAAAAACCAAGTCATCTATTATCTTTTTACTGAGTTGTAGGAATTCTTAATATATCCTAGATGCAAGTCCTTTACCAGATATGTTTTACAAATATTTTTTCCTGCTCTCTGGCTTACCTTCATACTCTTTGAAGAAGCAAGAGTCTTTAATGTTGACACAGTCCAATGTATCATTTTTTTTTAATGGTTAGTGCTTAATTGTTGTTTCAAGAAATCTTTGTATAGCCCAAGGTCATAAATAATAGAGTTTTATATTTATAGCTCTGACATTGAGACCTGCAAGCCTTCTCAAATTAATTTTTCTTTCTTTCTTATTTGTTTGAAGTCAGAGTTAGAGGGGGAGAGAGATTACTCTTCCATCTGCTGGTTCACTCCTCAAATGGCCACAATGGCCAGGGCTGGGCCAGACAGAAACTAGAAGCAGGGAGCTAGGAGCTTCCCCCAGGTCTCCCATGTTAGTGCAGGGGCCCAAGCACTTGACCATCTTCTAATGCTTTCCCAGGCACAGGGAGCCAGATCAGAAGTGGAGCAGCTGGTACTCAAACCAGCACCCATATGGGATGCAAGCATTGCAGGTGGCATCCTTATCTGCTGTGCCACAATGCTGGCCCCTCAAGATAATTTTTCTGTACAGTGTATATCCATGAATGTTCTTTCTGCACCTACTGAGGTGATCATATGGGTTTTCATTTTGTCTGTTAATATGGGAATTATTTTGATGGTTTAATGAATTTTTCCTAGGGTAAACCCTTTTTAATTCTGAGTTATTCCCATTTTTCCTTATTGTTGGACTCATTTTACTAAAACTGTATTAAGGTCTAGGATGTCTGAGTTCCTGAAAGCTGTTGGTCTATCATTTTTGGTTGTTGGTTTTTGTTTGTTTGTTTGCTTTTGGTGGTGGTGGTGTTTTTTGTTTTTGTTATTTTTTGTAATGCTTTGGTTTTATAGTCATGGCAATGTTGGCCTCAGAAGTACATTGAAAATGATTTTTTCATCTGATTTTCTGGAAGAGTTTGAGAACTGTTACTATTTCTTCCTTACATGATTAAATGTATGGTGGAACTAATCAGTAAAGCCATCTGACCTGAAAAGTTTTGTGAAGAGGGTTTTTGATTACATTTTAAAGTCTTCAACTGATACAGGCCTCTTCAGTTTATTTCTTCCTGAATAGCTTTGATTTGTCTCTCTTTAAGTTGTCGAATTTGTTGGTGTAAAAGTGGTTCTGTTATTCCTTGTTGTCCTGTTGGATCTGTAATGATGTGCCTTTCTCACTGCCTGATGGTGGTAACTGTGTCCTCTCTCTCTTTTCCAGATAAGTCCTAGGGATTTATCCAATGTTGCTGATCTTTACAAAGACCAAGTTTTTGCTTCTGATTTTTCTCTGTATTGATTCTCTCTTTTTGATTCCTTTTTTTTTCTGCTCCTATCTGTATTTCTTTCCTTTGGGATTAATTTTATTTTCTTCTATTCTTTTCCTAAAGGGAAACTTGAGACACTGATGTTAGACCTTTTAAATATTTCACTATAAATTTCCCTCTAAGCATTTTTTTTTTGCTGAACTATTATTAAGTGCTCTTTTTGCATGTTTTCCACTTCAGAATATTTTATAATTTCCACGGTGATTTCTTTTTTGACTTCCGTGCTTTTAAGAAACAGGTTATTCTGTTATTTAATTTCCACAGATAAGGATTTCATCCTGTTACTGGTTTCTAGTTTAATTCCATTGTTGCCAGAGAATATAGTTTGTACATTTTCAATTTTTTTTTTGGTTGATCTCTGTTATATGGCATAGAATGTGGTGTACGGTAATGAAAATTCTGTGTGCACTTGAAAACAATGCATCCTACAAGAATAGGGTAGATAGCCCATAAATGTCAGTTCAAGTTGATTGATAGTGGTTTTAAGGGCTTTTATGTGCTTAGGGATTTTCTGCAGACTTGTTTTATCAGTAACTCAGAATGAAGTGTTGTAATCTCTACCTTTAATATTGGATTTTTCTGTTTTCTTTCCAATTCTATCATGACTACTACAGTATGTACTATTACTTTCACATATGTACAGTGAGAGAAACTCATATGTAGGTATGTACTATCACTTTCATGCATGTACAGGTATAGATAGCAGTGAGAGAAACTCACATAAGCAGGTGGCTTGGTCCAAGGGTAGATAGTTAGGTTTGAACTTCGCTGAAAAATTGTCAATCTGTTCCCTATATTGGTTGGGCCACTTGGCACGGCCATCATAGCTGTTTGAAAGCCTGTTTTGTTAACATCCTTGTGATACTTTTGGTTGGATCAAAAATTAGCTCTTAGTGTAGTTTTGTTTTCTTTCTTTTATGAGAGCGTTTGAACATCTTCCCAATGTTTAAAATTTCCTTCACTTTTAACTCTTCTGTCCAAGTCCTCTGTCCATTTCATATAACTTTATTGGTCTTCTTAGAGTTCCCTGAGCTCTTTATGTATTGAGAAGATTGACCCTTTGTGATGTTTTCCCTTTATGTGAATGTGACCTTTCCCTGCATAATGTTTTTTCAAGTTTTATATTGTCAAGTCTGTCAATCTTCAGTGGCTTTAAGATGGCTTTAAAAAGCTTTGACATGGACCTAATGTATGTAGAATTTACCTGTAATGTGCACACATCCCTGGCTCTGCATGAATGGCTAATTTCTTTCAACCTTTTTGGTCCTTGTCTTCGTTATTCAGTGCAGGTGCAACTGTGAGACGTTACAGAGCACCAGTGCTGGGGACCGTGGGCACTGCATATCCAGCGAGGATGTGGCTCTCCCTGTTTTCAGAGCCCGTGGTGTGGAGTAGACAGCTGGGAACAACTCAAGGCCTGCGCTTTACCGAGTGATTCCCGGGCAAGCCATGGCATCTCCCCTTGTCTGTCGGCTGCTCTGAGATGGGGCTTCTCAGGTGCGGGAAGGGCACCTGAGAACAGCCCTCCCCTTCAGCAGGTCTCTGACATTCCTTTCCATCTCCCCATGCATCCTTTCTTCTAGGAGATAACTCCCAGCATTCCTTGGGCAGGAACGCTCACTGCACGTTGTCCAGGCATCATTGTTACACCTAACGTGGCTATCTCGGGGACTAGCTTAGGTGTGGACACTGTTTTATGGACCTGTTAACAAAACTTGCTGCCTTTTATTACACATCAGCAGCTTCTCAGGGCCCACAGGTCTCCCTTGCGGAAGTCAGAAGAGAGATTCACGAGGTGGGGTGTGATTGCCCAGGAAACGAGGGCTTTGAGACTTGAGCAAGGGTCTGCCTGGCATGTGCCTCTGCCTCAGTTGGCCAAGCCTCCCTTGAGCAGTGAGCTGGGAGAGGACTGTCAGAGCCACAGCCTCGCGTCTGGAGGAGGGAAGTTGGCACAACCTCTGCTCCGTGGAGCCTGCCTCGGGTGAGCACCGACTTTCTCCACCTCTAGCCAAGAGCTTTGCAAATGGGGAGAGATCCAACAGAGCCAGGGAGGCTGTGGCCCTGCGTAAAGGAAGTGAGACTTCAGCTGCAGAATTTGGGACTGTACCGCACTTTACTGAACTGACGGCCTTCGTCTCCCAGGCTATGCCGAGTCCCTGGGACCATGTTGATGTGGGATTCCTTAACTGTGCGTCTTAGTTCATTCATAGTTCAGTTATAGATTGGGAGGCTTTTAAGTGGAGGAAAGTAGCTGCTCACAGTTCTGGAGGCTGGGAAGTCCAAGATCAGGACGCAGGCAGATGCCCTGTTCGTACGTGGCGCTTCCTGCTGCATCATTGCGTGGAGGAAGTGACCAGTTAGCTCACAGGGCATCTATTGTAAGTGCTCAGCTCTCCTTCATGAAGGTTCTACCTACATGACCCCCTTCACGGCCCCTGCCTCCTCTGACCGTCACGCTGGGGATCGGGTGTCAACACTTGAGTGTTGGGGCGACACAGCATTCATACTGTCCTGTAATGTGTGCATTATCTTCCAGGTGCCTTCTCCACCGTTAGGCCGCCTCCTTCCACAAAGGGGCAAAACTACAATGCTAATTCTAATGCTTTATTAGGTAGGGTTGCTCTAATGTCAAACTGGATCTTGTTGCACTTGCGCTGTAAACTGGACTGTTCTGGTCTGGCTGAGTTCCCATTTTGTCAAGACATTTTAATCACAAGTTAAACTAGGCTGGTGTGGTGGCGTAGCAGGCTAAGCTTTCATGTGACATGGCATGTTGTGACAGGAAAGGTACTTTCCCGCCATGGTTTTCTACCCCAAAATCCACAACCTCAGCTTCATCATGAAAACACATCAAACAGGCTACCACACCCCTGGCAGACAGTCCTCACACCAGTGAAGGTTTTTGAGAGACAAGAAACCGTCACTTGTGGCGGCGCTGGCATCACGTATGGGTGCTGGTTCGTGTCCCAGCTGCTCCTCTTCTGATCTAGCTCTCTGCTGGGGCCTGGGAAAGTAGTAGAAGATGGCCCAAGTGCTTGGGGCCCTGTACCCACGTGGGAGACCTAGAAGAAGCTCCTGGCTTTGGATTGGCCCCGCTCTGGCTGTTGCAGCCATTTGGGGAGTGAACCAGCAGATGGAAGACCTTTCTCTCTGTTTCTCCCTCCCTCTCTGTCTGTAATTCTACCTCTCAAATAAATAAATCTTTTTTAAAAATAAATAAATCACAAGTTAAACCACAGAGGGGTGGTCTTGGGTGGGCCTGGGGGAATAGCAGGGTCCTTGGTTCCTGCCCTGTGGCCCTCCCCCAAGTTGCTCGTGCCTGCCTTTCTGCCTGCCATTTTCACATGTGGTCTTTTCTGCTGCCTGATCCAACCCCAGACCTTGGGACACAATTAGTTGTCACATCTCCCCAGTGCACAGTCTGTGACGGTTTCTTGTCTCTCAAAGCCTTCCCTGGTGTGAGGACTGTCTGCCAGGGGTGTGGTAGCCTGTTTGATGTGTTTTCATGATGAAGCTAAGGTTGTGGATTTTGGGGTAGAACACCATGAAGGGAAAGTACCTTTCCTGTCGCAACATGCCATGTCACGTCATGTCATGTCATGTCACGTCACATCATGTCCCACCATGCCATGCAGTGTTGTGGAGCACATGGTATCCACATAGCTTATTCATGGTGATGATGATAATCTTGATTTGTTGGCTAAGGTGCTGTCCGCTGGTGTCTCCACTGTGAGGTTACTCTTGGGCCTTTCCATACCTATTCATTCCTTCTGAGTCACCAAGGCCAGTGCTCACTCAAGGGCAGAGAGTGGGATGGCTGATTAAGCCTCCTAGAAGAAGGAGTAGCAAAGAATCGGTGACCATCCATCATGAAGCCCCCAGCATCATTGCTCAGCCTTTTGGGGAGATGCTGTACAGATATCCTGTGGCCAATGAAGTGAACCTGAAGTGGCTTTGTTCAGTCTCAGGCCCAGGGAGAGAGGCTGTCTCTCTCCTCCTAGGCTCTGTCACTAGCTTAGTGACTTCATTAAGATGCATGGCTTAAGGAGCGTTCTGAGCCGCTGCCTATGTATGAAGCTGTGACAGATTTCTCTGGCAGCTGTATTTCGCTATTAGAGAACCTGGAGGTGGTGTCTCATGGGACTGACGCATAGGTGCTTCAGCAGAGGAGTGTGGTAGCCCTGGCGCCACGAGGCAGTGGTGCTCTTTGCATATGTGACTCACTGGCTTGCAAAGGGGAGGTAATAACGTATAGGAAGTGCTAAGATCGCGTCAAGAGCAGGCTATATTTTTAGATGCCGTTTTCTCCACTCGGATGGCTATATTTGAATTCTCAATTAATTGCCTTGTTTGTGTGACTTTAAGGGAAAAAAAAAAAAACCAGTTTTCGGCAGCTCTGGCCATAACTGACCCTGCAACAAATTGAGCTGGCTCTGTATTCAAGGGTTCTCAGGCAGGTGGTGCAACCCCCAAACCCCCAGTCAACTGCTTTGTGAATTATCTGCTGAAAGCCCTGCCTATAAGACCCTGCTTTTAGCATTCTGACCAACTCTGTTACTGATCGGTGACCGGCACTCACTTAGGCAGAGTAGTGGGAAGGTGGAAGGCAGGAAAAGAATTGCATACTGGGTTTCTCAGTGAACCTAAACCTGGAGGATCATTCCTCGTCCCAGTGTCATAGGCAACAACATGCTAAGCGGGCGGCATGCCCCCACCTGGTGGCAGCACACCCAACTGAAGCTGGGGGACAGCTGATGCTCAAGGCAAGGGGTCTGCTGCAGCCCGAGGTGACCTGTTGATATCCGCGACTTTCTCTTCCAGGACGACTTCCTGTTCAGTGTCTCCATTTTAAGCGGGATCCTTTGCAGCATCCTGGCCGTGCTGAAGTTTATGCTGGGGAAGGTTCTCACCAGCAGAGCGCTCATAACAGATGGTGAGTAAGGCTGTGGTGTGGGGTTGAGCTGCCCGGGTCACTGCTGGCTTCCGTGTCCTCCAGAGCAGCTCTGCCGTCGGGAACCCATCCCCCACCACCTGTCCTCTTCCCAAACTGTCGAGTGATTCTCAGGGCTCCCATACCTTTGGCCCTTGGAATTTAATAAACTATTCAGGAGTCACCTCCACCCTGACCTCGTAACAGATGAAGATCTTGACAGCCCAGAGGGCTTTCAGAGTCTTGCTTTTATGGGCATTGTGCCCTGTAGCGAGCTCGTGTCTTTTCTGGGCTCTGTAAATGTTTCCTTTGTGAATTCTCCATGCTCATTTCTGCTCCAGCTACGTGAGACGCTCACCTGGAGTTCAGTGTGCAATTACAGGTGCCCACGTGGGTGAAAAGATTCATGAGTCCTGTGCCTAAAACCCAGGGCCCTGGGAAAGTCCCCGTGGATCAGGGGGAGCTTCGCGTGGGACCTGCGGGACGACAGAAGGGGGTGAACACAGCAAAGTGTGCTTCAGCGCCCAGACTAGCACTGACGCGTCATCAAGAGATCTGCTGGACAGCATCACAGGGCCGTTTTGTTGTTGCTCACTCCTGGGCATGCGCAGAGCTGTGCCGTAGGAGCACAGTGGCAGAGTCAGAAGACTAAAGCTCATAGGTTGGTGGTCGTATCTGCATAAAATAGGGCAGGAAGAATTGGACGTTTTTTAAGAAACACACCCCCCGCTTCCTTGCCCCAAACTGGCAAGTCTGTCTAGTGGCGAATACCTGGGTGCAGAGGCAGGTGGTCTGGGCTCAGGTGGCCAACCGTGCGGAGGGCCCCTCTTGCTCAAGTGATGGAGCGTGCTGACTCGGCGTGGCCTCTGCCCCCTCATCCTCTCCCGTGGTGGTCCCGTGGTACGTGTGGAGCTGAGCTCCGCCCAGCGGGCTGTGGGTCAGGGAGTCGCAGTGATGTAACCACCCTAGAACTGAGCTCAGGCCAGAGAGCCCAGCCATGGAGGTGGGCAAAGCTGTTGGCAGGTGTGCTGGCAGACCTGGGGGAGGGGAGGGCCGGCGGTCCCCTTGTTGCATGGGCTGGCCGTACTTTCCTAGGAGCCACAGTCCCCATGCCTACGTCAGCCCCTCTCTCCCCACTTGTGAGTCTGAAGCGCCATCTCTTGGGGAGGCCCGGGTGCACCCCAGCTGTGCAACACGGCTGACCTCAGCAGAGCTGCACCTGTGCGTGAGCGTGTGGGTGGGGGTGGGGCTTCCTTTGAACATGGCTGCAGAAAGGTGGGGGTGTGTGACCTGTCGCCCTGACTGCAGAACCAGGCCACCCCTAGTTGACCACTTACAGGCTTAGCAATATCAAATTGCTTGTTTGTTAAAAACACGGATTGTGGGCTGGCATTCAGCCTCAGTTAAGGTGCCCATGTCCCCCATTGAGTACCTGGGTTTTAGTCCTGGCTCTAGTCCCCATCCCCGCTTCCTGCTTTTGCAGACTGTGGGAGGCAGCAGGTGGTGACTCAAGTATAGTTGGGTTCAAGACTTGGACTGAGCCCCTGGGCATTTGGGAAGTCCTCTCTCCTTCTCTTGCTCTCTCTTTCTCTCTCTCTCACTAATAATAACCCCCACTCCACCCCCAAGTACCTGCCACAGGTTCCTGGGCCTCAATCCCGAAGATTCTGACTCTGGGGCATTGAGATGGAGCCCAGGCGTGGATGTTCCACTCCAAGGGACCAGGAGCAGCCCCTGCCCCAGAAGGCAGGCCGTGCTGTGCCCAGTGCTCCTGCACAGCGCTGCACCTGCATCTCTGCAGCCCCTTTGTAGGCAGTCACTTCTGTGCTGTTTGTTTCTGCCCTTGCTACATGGAGCTTCTCTCCCTGGGCCCGGGCAGCCCATTTGCAATCAAGACTTTTAAATCACAAAAATTGTTTAAAACAGTAAAAGCATTGACTGCTGGGACTGAGGCCTGCTCTTTAAGGCTCTGCTTTTATTATTATTATTTTTTTAAATGTGGTTTTTGTTTTAAATCACTTATTTGGGTGGTAGTGAAGGAGAGAAGATGAGAATGCTTACGTCTGCTGGTTTATTCCCCAAACGCTACAGACAGGGTCAGGGACCAAAGCTGGTAACTGGGAATCCAGGTCTCCCATGTGGGTGCTGGGAACTCAATTACTGGAGCCACCCCCTGCTGTCTTCTTATTAGCAGGAACCTGGAATTGAAGTGGGAGCCAGGACTTGAACCCAGCTACTCTGACATGGAATGGAAGCGTCTGAATCGCTGGACTTCATGCCTGCCCCTTGCTCTGATTTTGGGCAGCATTCAGGCCTCTCTCTGTGTCGCAGGCAGCCGGGCTCAGGCCCCTGCAATACCCAGGTGACCATTCACCTTGACATTGCCTTCCTCGGCTGGGCTGCAAGCAGGGAGGGTTCTGCTCACACCAGATCCTGGTTTGATGTCACTAGAGCGTGGCGTTGCAGCATCACTGGGTCAGCAGGGTTTTGTACCTGTCTCCCTTGCACCTGTCTCTCTGCCTGGTGCCGTGTGCTCTGGGTCAGGGACAGGCAGCTGCCAGTGCAGGATCAGGTGTCTGTCCTATTGCTGTGCAGCACCCTACCCTTGGCCTCCAAGAGTGGTGCTGCCCCTTGGTTTTATACCCCTCGGATATAAAAGGTAGACTCTTTCTACCAGCGCCAATCCTATGAACTTGAAGTTCAATCCTATGGGAATGCTGTGAGCACACTGAGACTGTAGCCTGGGCAAACCTGGGGGATCTTTCTGACAAAAAATGCTGAAATCCATGCATTTTTTTCATAATCCATATTTGCCATGATCTCTTTGATCACGCCTTGTATGCATGATTTCAGTGTTTTTGCACCAAAAAGGTTTTGATTGCATTTTTCAAAAATATTTCCAAGTACCCTTGTGCCTGGAACACGAGGGGCAGGCACTCCCTGGGGAGGCAGCACCAGGCAGAGCAGTGTTATGGCTCCCAGTGATCATCCCACAGCAGCTGCTGCTCTGCCTACGTCTGGGTAAGCTGTAGGTCTCCGAGCCCTGCCAGCTTGCAGAGGCCTGGCGTCTTCATCCGTTCAGCAGGAACGATGTTCTTGGGGCCAGCACTGCGGTGTAGCAGATAAAGCCACTGCATGAGATGTCAGTGTTCCATATGGGTGCTAGTTCATGTCTCAGCTCCTCCACTTTGGATCCAGCTCCTTGCTAATGGCCTGGGAAAGCAGAAGAAGATGGCCCAAGTACTTAGGCTTCTGCTACCCATGTAGGAGACCAGGATGAAGCTCCTGGCTTTGGCCCAACTGTTGTAGCCATTTGGGAAGTGAACCAAGGATGGAAGACCTCACTCTGTCTCTCCCTCTTTCTCTAACTCTGCCCTTCAAATCAATCAATCTTTTTTACATTTTACATTTTATTTACTTGAAAGGCAGAGTTAGATAGGGAGAGACAGAGATCTTTGATTTGTTGGTTCATTCCCCAAATAGCCACAACAGCCAAGGCTGGGCCCTTCTGAAGCCAGGAGCCAGGAGCTTTATCTGGGTCTCCCAAGTGGGTACAGGGGTCCAAAGACTTGGACCATCTTTTGCTGCTTTCTCAGGTACATTAGGGATCTGGATGGGAAGTGGAACACCTGGGACTGGAACCGGCGCCCACATGGGATGCCAGTGCTGCAGGTGGAGGCTTTACCTGGTATGCCACAGTGCCAGCCTCCAAATAAAATCTTTTAAAAAGCTCCCCAGGATCCTGAATGTGACCCTAGTGATGACACTGGGCCCCCCAGACTCTGCCCATGACCGTGGGGCACAGACCCCCATCTCGTGGAAACAGTGGGCCTCCTGCCTTGGTTGGTGGTTGTTCCTCAGTGTTACAGACATCCCAGAGAGGAAATGTCTACTTAGACTTCACACAGGTAAACAGGAGAACCCACCGGTCATCAGTGGTGGTGGCCAGCTTGCTGCGGTTCTTAGAGTAATTAATTAGAGTTCAGAGAGATAAAATTAAGGATAGTAAAGCAAAGGTTTGTGCAGTCTAAGCGAGGAACGAACGGGCCAGACAAGAGAACACGCGGCCCTCTTCTTCCTGGTTTGGGGCTTCTATCCCAGAAGTATGAGGGGCGTTGCCTGATGACGTAGCCGTGATGCTGGTGACTGGCATTTGTGATTGACATCTGGGAGTTGCATACCTTTGAGCTCTCTGCTTGTGTGGCTGGGCTCCCTTTTTATCAGGACACTTGAACCACAAGTTAAACCACAAAGTGGGCGGCCTTGGGTGGGTCCCAGGTGGGGAGCAGCGTCCTTGGCCTCACCCCTGGAGGAGGGTCTTGTGCCCCTCCCCATTGCTCATGTCTGATTATCTGCCCTGCACTAAATCACTTCTGGCTGTGATTTTCACCCACAAAACTGCTTAGGTGAGCAGCACTGCATCACACCCTTGAACCAGGCCATTAAAGGAAAAGGGGCCATTGCCCCACAGACAGGTGACAAGTGGGGAAGAGCTGTTGTGCTGGCATAAAGAGACCCTCTGGCAGGGTAGAGTAAGGCTGGGGGAACCTGGGGGCCTGAGGCCCCTGAGAAGTAGGCAAGGACAGGTCCCAGAAGCCCTGGCAAGGGTAGGAGTTCGGATATTTTGCCAAATATTTAAAGGGATGGGGCACCATGCATGATGGATTCCACAGAGTCTTCCATTCATCAGTGATGGAGAACAGAGCAGAGGGAGAGAAGAGAGAAACAGGGAGGGGGCCATGGGGAGCCCAGGAAGGGTGGTGCTGGCTTGGACGGGTTGAGGGTAGAAGCAGGAAATGGGGGGGATATTTATGAAATGAACCAGGGCTCAGGAATGAAGGGGCCCTGGGGGTTTGGTGAGAGAGACACAGAAATGTTGCAGGGAGCAGAGGCAGTACCCCATCTCCGGGCTTGGAACTCCTATGGGGCTCTGCTTGGTGTGCACCGCCCTCTCCCGCTAGGTGGAGTGTCAGGGTCAGGGTGAAATCCCCAGCAGTCACTGCAGCCTCGCGCTAATTGTGCCGGCTGTGATCTGGGCTTTGCTCCTTCGCTGATGAGCAGAACTGGCAGTGGTGTGCAATTATCCCCTCCCTACAGGAGCTGGACTTGGCAGGATGTGGGTGGAGGGCCTGTGCAGCGAGTTCCCGGGACTGTACCTGGGCCGGGGCTGAGCCTGCACCTTCTCTCCAAGAGGAAACTGCTTCTGCTGGGCGGCAGGGTGGCCGGTCCCCAAGCTAGTGATGCGTGTTTGGGGTCAGGCTGACTCAGCCAGACCCTCAGCTGCTGGTGTGTGTCCCTGCTACCGGGAAGCGGATCAGCAGGGTGCACAGAGTGGACACCATAGATAAATCTGGTTTGGTTTGGTTGCCATGGCTACTTCTGTGACAGGTGTTTAGTGCTGTTGGGACTGGTCCAAAGCTGGCTTTTATGATTTAAGGTAAAGTGGTTGGGTACAACAACCGAATACCAGAAAATAGGATTCCAGAGGCCCATGGGGCCTGCAGCATGAGTCCAGAACCCCCTACCCATCCCAGGGGGCCTGCTGTGACTGCTCTGTCACTGCTCCCTCCTCTCTCGATGACATCCAGCATCTAAGATGGTTTCTCAGGTGGGTGAAAACCTTGATGCCAATATCCTTCATTGTGTTGCTGTGCCTCACGACACAGACTCCGATCTCGTCACTGTAGCCACACTGGTGGCACCTGTCATTGAGAGGGCCTCGGCCACTGTTTTGTGCCCCTCCATGTCCTGAAACTGATCTCGGAATGTATTCCTGGAAACAGCCCTCTGGTTTTCACCAAGGAGACAGGGCAAAGCTTGTGGGGACGGGACCAGAGAGGTGAGTGACGGGCAGAGTCTGTGGGTGTGGCTTGGAGCTCAGGAGTGACCCTGGCTGCAAAGGCACCCAAATTCTTTTTTTAAAAAAAGATTTATTTATTCATTTGAAAGTCAGAGTTACAGAGAGAGAGGAGAAGCAGAGAGAGAGAGAGGTCTTTCATCTGCTGGTTCACTCCTCAATTGACCGCAATGGCCAGAGCTGTGCTGATCTGGAGCCAGGAGCTTCTTTCGGGTCTCCCATGTGGGTGCAAGGACCCAAGGACTCGAGCCATCTTCTACTGCTTTCCCAGGCCGCAGCAGAGAGCTGGATCAGAAGTGGAGCAGCCAGGACTTGAACCGGCACCTACATGGGATGCCGGCATTGCAGGCACTGCAGGCGGCTTTAGTTGCTGCACCACATCGATGGCCCCAGAAGCACCTAAATTCTGCAGGAGGCAGTGGGGTGGACGAGGGTGTGTTTCCCTGTCCTTGCGTGCGTGTTCAGTGCTGCTGAGAGGACTTGGGCTCTGTCATCACGAGAGAGGGGGCCAGCACAGGGGGTAAGAGCTTCTGGGAAATGCAGGCGAAGGAGGGGGTGTGGCACAAATCCGTCCACCCTGAGCCACCGGAGGAGTGCTTCACTGTCAGGCTCCTGGTGGGCTTTGCGCTGCCTAGCAGAGCAGGTGGCTTGGTGGAGCCAAGAGGACATCTAGTGGTGGTGTGGGGAACCTCACCCTTCCTCTGCAACTTGGAGGAGCCTGGGAGAGAGGGGACTCTGTGGACAGTCCTGCTAAGGCCATGCCCAGGCCTGCCCTTCTTTTCCTCCATCTGTTCATTCGTTCATTAATAGAGGGCTCATGTGTTCATGATAAATGCCAGGCTCCATGCTGGGACTGAAAACAGGAAGGAAAGGGACAGCATTCCTGTCCTCAGGCTCAGGTTCCTAGTGGCGTAGAGATAAGGCAAAAGACAAAAGGTACAAAGGGCATAGTGGTGCCCAGGGAGCTGGGGAGAAAAGGAAGCAGTGGGGAGGAGGAGGAGATGAGCTGGTGCAGCAGCTGGCGGGGGCATGCTTTCGGGGGCGGAGTGGTCAAGGCCTGGGGGTGGGGTGGTTGGTTCCCTGGGCAGAGGGAGGCAGTGTGGCTGCTGGAGTAAGCGCAGCGGAGTGGGGGCGACCTTGAGAATTCCAAGTAGTGGCGGGCGGTTACTCTGAGGAGGGTTTTGGCTGTGGCCCACTTGCCGAGGGCACCTCTGGCTGCGTGGCCTGGTGAGATGCGGGCAGGGGGTGGAGGTGCGGCAGAGGTCCATGCTGGAGCGGGGCCGTGAGAGGGAGAGAGGCTGAGCACGTGTGTTGGAGGTTGCGGGTGGCAGTTAGGTGCGAGAGAAGCCCAGGGCAGGCATCGTGACTCCTGGCCTAGGCAGGTGGGGGGGGGGGGGTCGGCACCATCCCTAGACGAGGTGGCCAGAGCGTGAGGGTGGGGGCTGGAGTCAGGATTTCAGATCTGTGCGTGTTCTGCTTGAGAGTCTTAGGTAAGTGAGGTTGCAGGTGGAAGGGAATGGTCGGGACAAAAGGTAGAAATGAGGGAGCCCTGGGCTTATGGACTGGGAGGAGTAGAGAAGGGGGTGCTATAGCTGCCTGGGCCCCTGGGGTAACAGCCCCTAGAAGGTAATTCTCTCAAAGGTATTGGCTATAGAAGCTGGCTTGGGCCCAGCCACTCCCTTGTGCACCAGCTGAGCCTGTGTTGGCACAAGCTCTGCCACCCTCACCACAGGCCACCAGTGTGGGGCCGCCAGATCTTGGACTTGAACTTCCACACCTGTGAGGTCATTAAGCCTTTTCTTCTTGTACTTTCTCAGCTATTTTGTTACAGTGATGGAAAGCTAACCGCTATGCTGGGAGAATTCAGAGGTGGAAGCCCAGGGCTGAGGGTCCAGCAAAGGCAGCTGAGACGGAAGCGGTAGCCAGCAGAGGAAAGGCAGGACCGAGCGAGGCTGGGGAGCTCGGGAGGAGGGCGAATGATCGGGTTTCATGTGGCCATGTGGAGTTATGGTGACCTCAGGAAAGCCCCCCACAGTGCTGGGGCAGGCACACCCTGGGGCTCACTCTGCAGGGAGAACCCAGAAGGCCCACTACGCCCTACCCTTCCTGTGGGGCCCCCCGGGCACTTGCAGGTAAAGTGGAAGAGACGTGCAGCTGTGGGGAGCAGAGGAGGTGCCACGGGAGAGGAGGTGGTTGTTGCTGCCGGTTACCTCCACTTCTCCGACCATGGAGATGCTTCCAGACTTCTCTTCTGGATAGAGTGGAAACCTCTGGAGGGCAGGGCTGGGGCATCAGGCCGAATCCGAGCTCTGCCCCTCACAGTTGGGCTGACTTTGGTGGGTCCTTGTGACCTCACCTCCCTTAGTTTTCTCGGCAGGATGGGGTCTGCCTCCCTTATCAGTGGGGGGGATGTTACAAGGGCTTCTAGCAGATTCAAAGACCATGGTTAGTACGGAACCTTATGTGTGGGCATTTTGCTTTACTTATAAACCTATGAAAGTTTAGTTTAAAAACTGGCCCAGTAAGAGATCACAGTGATAGAACAGAACAATTATTAGGGCTATTTTTAAGTAACAGAAGATGACTTGAACGCAAACCCTGCCATGGCCCGGTAGTCGACCGAATAACTGAGATAGCTGCTCACTCACACACAGGAGGGTAGCACATACAGCCTGGATACACGCAGCAGGGCCCTGTGGGATTTCCTGGAGCTACTCAGTGTGGCATGCAACTTACAACATGTGAATTGTGTACTTCTGGAACTTTCTATTCAGTACTTGTGGTCCTTGATTGAAACTGCAGAAAGTGGAACAGGATCATTGGGGACCCCGGTGTATGACAGTACATCTTGAGCACCCAGTTTAGCCCACGGCCCCATGGACAGTCTGCAGATTTGAATCACCAACGATCTCACACCATCTGCAGTGTGCTAGGTACTCTTGTGTGCACTGTGGATCCCAGCAGGAGCCTCACCTCACCCCTGCTGTCATGCAGGCATGAGTGCGTGGAAGAGAAATTAAGCAGGGTCAGGGCTGGAGCCGTGTACAGAGTGGGCGAGTGCCGTGGGTGTCTCGGGTAGTGGCTCTCACCCGTGAGGGAGCTTCTTGGCCACATTCTGTTCACGGGGTGAATATGGGGCACGCCTGGGCTTCGGGCAGTTTTCTCAGTGGCTAAGCCCGAGCCCCCTCTGCTTCCTCTGCAGGCTTTAACTCCCTCGTGGGCGGCGTGATGGGCTTCTCCATTCTCCTGAGCGCGGAGGTGTTCAAGCACAACGCCAAGGTCTGGTACCTGGACGGCAGCATTGGGGTGCTGATCGGCCTCACCATATTTGCCTACGGGGTCAAGTACGTTCCTGCTCTCACCTTGGCTTTCCTTGCAGCGTGCGGGCCTGTTCCCCATGTCCCCAGCCAGGCAATGACAGAGCAGGATCCTGCCAGTCCCATCTGGACCTGACACCTGTCAGGTGACTGAAGTTGTCCCTGGTGAGGATCAGATAGTGTGGGGGCTGCCCCAAAGTGAGACAGCGCCTTTGAAAAGAGGTTGAGGGCTTTTAAGCCGCCCGGCTTACTTTTGTCTGGTATCTTCATAGTCCACTGTCTGATGCTCCCGCCTATCCTCCATAAGCTGCAGGTGGATGCTCCTAATTCTGTCTGGCGGGGGCCTCACGATGCCCCAAGAGGACATTTTCACCTGGTGTCCTTACCTGTACAGCCCTTTTTTGGCACCTGTTGCATGCACATCATCGTATAGTGGCAGCTGAGCGCCACTCGGCCAAGGCAGGGCCACAGGCCTCAGTTCCCTTTGTGCAAGGTTCTCCCTCAATGCAGACAGGCCACGTGGAGAGGAAGCTGGAGCCTCTTCTCAGTGTGCACGAGGACAGCCCTGGCTCGGGATCCACCCTGTGGGCTGCAGGCAGCCTTCCAGAGAACTGTTTGTAAAAGGTGCAGTGTGAACACTCCCAGGCACCCGCTGCTGCAGGGTGACTGTGGCCAAAAAGAGGGGACAGTGACAATGGTGAGGATGTGGCTCCCTCCTCCATGGCTGGTGAGAACACACAGGGGTTCTGCTGCCTGTACCAAGGCTGTGACACTTCCTCGACGTGTTAGCTGTGCAGGTGCCCTTTGCCCCAGCGGTTCCACTCCCTGTTTGGCCCTCCAGAGGAGTGAGACCCACAGCCACCCCAAAGCTTGGACCTGAGTGTCAGTGGCAGCATTACTCCCAGTAGGCCCAGGGGGAAGCCACCAATCGTCCACCGACTGACGGGTGCATAGAAGGGCTGGATCCCGCCAGGGGGCTATTACTCCGCCATCAAAAGGAACGGAGTCCTTAGGCATGTTCCCGTGGGACTGAGCCTCAGCCATGAGGCCAGTCACAGCAGGCTGCGTCTTGCGCGAATCCACTTCCGTGAGATACCCACAGGTTGTTGATGGATTGCTGGTGGCCGGGGGAAAGGAGAGCGGGGTAAAGGCCCAGTGACTGCCCGTGGGCGTAGGGTTTCTTTAGGGGACGATACAAGTGTTCTGGAATGAAGATGGGGGCAAAGTACATGAATGCCTGAAAAGAATTGTACACTTAGGAAAATGTGGAATTATACTATGGTGATCATGGTATATGCATTAGGCTAGAAACGGCAGCTCCCTCCATGCCTTCCCAAGCCCTCAAGCTGCAGGGCCGTGTGAGGTGACCTTGGCCTTGTCTCTCTCACCCCATGCAGACTCCTCATCGACATGGTGCCGAGGGTGAGGCAGACGCGGCACTACGAGATGTTCGAGTAAAGGCGGACGCTGTGCGGGAAGACGGTCACGCGCCGTGGCGGCGTCCACGCAGGCAGATGGTGCCACTGTGGAACAACACATCGTTTCTGTTTTGGAAGTCTTCTCTCATCCGGTTTGTCATCACGGGTCACGATCTGCCCCTCACTCCGCTGCCCCATCAGACACACCCCTAGGAAGGGACGCACTTCCTGCACCGCAGCCAGCAGCGGCCGAGCCTGGTTTCTGGAGTCAGGTGGTTCTCGTGGGTAAGATCGGATGTGTCTCTGGCCACCAGAAAGGTCTCCCGTGGTGCTCTCGCCTGACGTGGATGGGTGCGGCCCGGGCCCACCGCCTCGGGGCCGGCTGTGGCCCCAGGCACACCAGGGTCCCGCAGGCTCTGCAATGTGGCAGGCGTGAGGGGAAGATGTCCCCTTGTGTCTCTCCCAGCCCAGAACCATCCGTATGTCACTCCCTCCTTTCTATCAACACATTGCATTAGTTTCATACTGTTTTACTAATCCTCAGTCTAAACCGACGGTTTGTTCCAAAGGAGACCGTTCTGTTTTTTAAAGTACGTAGTGATCCACGTATGAGCTTTGCATGGACGCGCTAAATAAGCACACGACCCTGAACATCCCTGTATAAACAGGCCCCATTTCGGAGAGATGTGAAAGTACAGTTTATTTGTAATAAATGACATAGTCTATCTGTATCTGCCTGCGTCTGTGAGCTGTGGTAAATGGCGCTCGTCGACGACCGTCTAAGCCAGTGCACGCCTCTGAGGACCCGCTCTCAGTGATGTGATGGGCGTTGGCTCGCTCTCAGCACTGCCTAGCCAGGCAGCAGTGTCCGAACAATAAAGATCTTGACCTGTTTGGTATGGGACAGGGAGGTCATCTTTGAGGGGTGTCACTGTCGCCAGCAGGAAGCGCCTGGGTCCGCCTGGCTGAGCCCTGGCCATTGTGGCCATCCGGGTGGGGAGTGAATGAGCAGAGGATGCGGTCTCTAAATCTTTTAAAATAAAAAGCTTTTTCATTTTATTTGAGAGACAGATGAGCCATCCAGTGGTTCCCCCAATGCCTGTAATAGCCAGGGCAGGGCCAGGATCTTACTCCTGGCTTCATACATGGGTGGCTTGTGCCATCACCACTGCCTCCTAGGGTGCACATTAGTGAGAAGCAGAGGCAGGACTGAAATGTACACACTGTCGTGCAGGGGCGAGGGAATAGCAACTGACTTCACCGTCATGCCCAATGCCTGTGCTCGAGTAAACATTTGTCCACTTCCTTTGTCCTGAGCTTCCTGAAAGGCCCAGAGGCGACACTCCGCTGCTCAGCCCTGCCACGCCACCTTTTCTCACGCCTAGCAGGGCCCAGCCATCACCTGTAGGCAAGCCCCCGGCTCCCAAGGCTTCTGTGTAACCCTGTGCTCCGGGCCCCACTGTTCCCTGGTTCAGCCCCTTCTAGGGGAAGGTAGGACAGGAAGTGCGCTCTATCGGGATTGGTGGTGTGCATTTCCCACCGTGCATGCAGCCCCCCACAAATCACTTCCACCTGTCACACAAGAAAAGTTTATTGAAAAATAAAGTTCTCCCTAGTTTTCTCTACAACAGTGGAAAACAAAGCAGTGCTCTCTAGGCCAGTACAGTACGTTTGGACAGTGACACCTTATTTGCAGAATCCTGCACTACTTAAACCCCAGAAGTGAACTGTAGAAAATGGTTGTAACAGGATTGGTTTAAAGACGCTGATGCAAACGGCCATTAGCTTAAAGACATGGAGGCTGGGACAGCAACTACAGCGGAAGGAACTTCACCATCTCCTTTGGCATCAATTTCATGCTGTCATTGTGGTAATTCCTGGGGAAGACAGTCACCAAAATGCTTCCCGAGCTTTGGCGGGTGGGACAGGCTCTGCTCACCTTCCGGACCTGCTGTCCCAGCGAGCTGTGTAGGCCTCCAGCTCTGTGGATGCCCTTGGAGTAGCCCCTGCCGTCCACAGACCACGGCTCCATCCACTACACAAACACGTGGCCTCCGGCTGGGCAAGTCGGGGGTGTGGGTCTGGTGGGGTGGAGGGCAGGCATGACACCCACAGAGCAAGCATGCTGCCCCTCAGGTGAAGAGCAGACCCAGGGATCTGGAGAGGACGCTGGCTCCGGCCAGTCTCCCCTAGTTCATGATGATGGTCCAGACAGGGCAGGAAATGAACTTCAACTACACCGGTGAGGAAGGGGCAACATCCCCAAGAAAACAAAACGCCAAGGGGATTTGGGCAAACCACATTACACCAGGAGCAGCCCCTGGGTCCGGATCGGAACAAGACCACATCCCTGCTCCAGTTCCTCGGCTGGCTCTCTCTGGGACCAGGCCCAGGAATTAACCTGGAATCCCATGGAAACAGGCGAGCGCTAACCAGCCTAGCAGTCTGATCCTTAAGGACCAGAGGGGCCACCCCGGCCAGCAGGGGGCAGCAAAGGGGCCTCCTGGGGAATGTGCAGGATCCATTGGTCATCCCTTCCCCTAAACACCACAGAAAAGCCTGTTATTGCATTTTGTAGGAAAAGAGTTACACATGATTCAAGGGGTACAATTTATAGCTCAATGTTCCTCAAATCCCATGGAATGTTCCAGAAAGCAGGAGTGGGCTGAGGTCTAGGAGGTGGCCAAAGCTCATCCTTAACTGTTCTCAGCTCCAGTTGATAATTTTCGCTGGGGCTGAAGTCTGGCACATTTTCTGATCTGTGCCTTCAGGGGCACAGAAAAATCCCAACCGGCAGGGCAGCTGCAGAGCTTGGCCACTCTATACCAGGGACGCCTACGACATTCAACTTGGAATAGTAATTCCACATTGGGCTTGAGTTAACAATACAGTGAGCTCAGCTCCGTATTTCTCAAGTTTTAGGAAAGGCTACTAACAATATTTACGACTTACTATGTGCGAGGCACTGGGCTAAACACTGAATCCTTACAGAACCCTAAGTGCTAAGAAGCTAGGGTGATTTTTCTCTCTTAATGCATCTGAGACTATACAGCTAATTTGGGCTTTTGCTATAAAAACTTTTTGTTGAGGCCAACGATTCTTTACACCTTCTCAGCCTCCTTCATGAGCACGAAGCTACTGCGGTAGCCCCACAGGCATGGCTGGGATTAGAATAAAGCCAATGTGGACATTAAAATATTTTTAAATAAATAAAATCAATCCAGGCTTGGGATAGTAAGACATACAACAGAGCCTGTCGTTAACAAAATATACTTTTTAAAATCAAGACTTAGGGGGCGGGGACGTGGGAGAGGGTGGCAGTGTTTAATGACATACACAGCCGAGGTAAACTACCTTGGGCTGGTCCCGAAAGCCCACACTCGCCTGGGACCACCACCCTGAATCGGCTCCATGCATCACACAGCTACCACAGTGTCATGCTGGGGCTCTGCTCCCAAACAGGAATCTCATTATTCTCTTTCATGAAGTCTTGCATTCACTGAGAAACCAAAAAGCAGACGCAGACCCTGGGGCCTCGTACCCATCAGTGCTGCCCTCACGTGAGGCTGGCCTTCCCACCTGGCCATACCACAGCAAGTGTGGGGGCAGAGGGAATTCAGGCCGTCTGCACAGCCCCAACCAGTGGTCCCGAGGCAACCCAGAGGTGTGGCCACGCAGTCCAGGAGGGCGCAGCCTGGGCTCCGGCCAGCCAGCCCTTTGCTTGGGGTCTGCACAGCCTCCCACTGCCTCTGGGGGTAGATTCGAATGTTCACACGCACATGCTCTGTGGCACTGCCCACCCCAGCATCTACAGGGACCCATAGACCTGCCCTGCCTGCCTCCCAACAGCACACAGATGCCAAAACCCAATCCCAAAGAAAAGTAAGAAGGCACATCAGGAAAAAAAACCCCGCCAAGGAGCCGTCCCTGACAGCTCCAAACACAGGGCCAACACAAAAAGCAAACGAGAACAAGAAGCAGGGACAAAAACGCAATCCAAGCAAAGACGCCCACAGCGGCTCCAGCTGTCCGTGTGCAAACGGGAAGGAAAGGAGGTGGTGACTGCCTTCCAAGACGCGAGTCTCCCCTCTGAGGAGCCTCGCTCCTAGCCACGCTGTCTCCCTCTCACTAAGTTAGAGACACGTTTCCCCCACTTTAACAGCTTAAGCTCACAAAAAGCAGGGAATATAACCCAAAGACCAGGCAAGACATGATCACAGCACGAGAAGACATTATCCCAGTGGAACTCTTCTCCCTAGGGAACCGTCAGCACCCACACACTGGTTGAAGATCCTCTTAGGACTGGCAAGAAGAAAAGGGCTGCGGGCTCCCAGCCCACACTCTCCTTTCCACGCAGGGCAAATGTTAGCCCCCTCCCCAATTTCCTTTCAGGGGTCACCAGCCAGATCTAGGTCAAGTCTGAGGGGGCCTGGGAGCCGGCGTACATTCTGGGGTCACTGAATCTATGGATAATGCCCTTGACAACTGGAGTGCGGGTTTACCCCCAGCAGTAGCTGCCCCACTTGCAGACAGTCCTGGGCAGGGGAAGGGACGTGGAGAGTGAGAGGGAATTTTAAATGGGACAAAGTGCTCTTCCCGGCTGCCTGACCGACCCCAGGGACTTGGAGAAAAGGACCTGGAAGGTGCAGAAGCCCTGGGCTCCAGGACAGCCAGCAGATGAGCCCTGCAGCTACTGCAAGTAGGGACGGAGCTGCCCTCCAACAGCCTGGCTTTCCCCGTTCCTGTGCTGGCTGAAACAGGTCTCTTGCCTAAGGTGTCTATGGAAGGGATCACATGTAGCCTGCAGGCTCCCCCTGCTGGATGAATGCCTGCACTGACATCCTGTTAGAAGCTTCCAGAAGAGCCCGGGAGAGGGCAGTGGTGGCCCAGGATTTGCAGGTCTGGCAGCTCACGCCAATTCTTACCATAGGATGCAGCCAAGAGGCCTTTGCTTACAGGGGGAGGGTGTCCGTTGTCTCCCTTCCCACTGCGGGACACTGTGCAGTGTTTAAGTAGCACCCCCACATAGACACACCCTGTCACCAACGAGGTCTCCTTTGCCCTTCTCAGCCAGAACTCGGGACCCCTGTACAGTACTCTCCCTGGAAGGTTGGCTCAGGGGCCATGTGAGCCTGGGGGGTGGCGGGGAGCAGACCCCAGCTACCTGCCCTACACCTTCACCATTTTCTCCACTGAAGGTGCATTTCAGACCCACTGTGCAGAGATGTGAGGGCCTACTTGGTGCTGTTCATGCACTGGGACAGAAACCAAGCAGCAGGCAGAATCTGCCCCATGGTCCTGGCAGAGGCTGCCCGAGACGGCAGGCAGGGGCCCCAGACTGCCAGCAAGGGCAGGATGGGTGATGTTGCGGCTCTGGTCAGGGACTCGCCTATGCCACAGGGGAGACAGCAGGAGCTGCACAGAAACACAGAGGTGTACACAAGCCAGCCCGGCAAGCAGGGTTTCAGCGGGGTGTGCCTGGACACAAAGGCAGGGCACAGCAGCTCCAGGGTCTGCAAGGTGGGGTCTTAGGTCTCAGGGGATCAGGCCAACCTGCAGCGCTTCTCCACGCTGCTGCTCGCTGCCTGCAGCATGACCACGCCTGGAGGAGGAGCCAGCGGCTGACTCCCACGCCTCGCAAGCTGCACCCACAGACCAGCAGTCAGCACAGCGCACCGAGTTCATCCTGAGCGAGCCCCTGCTCCCCAAGCAAACATCCATTCCTGGACTTGGGTGACCTGACGCAAGCCGGCCAGCCAGGAGCCCAGCTCCAGTGGTGCTACCAGTTCCAAATGCGCGACTCCACTCCCATGCCTCACAGCTCAGACTGCACTCTCTGGGGGGCCTGAGAGCCAGCCTTCCAGCTCCAAGAGCGGCTCTGAGGCCTGCAACTCTCCTGCCCTCCACCTGGTGGCCTGCAGTGGGAGGGCAAGCGTACCACAAGCTAATCAAGGAACCCCCCCTCCCCCCATCCTGCATTTCCCTACTAAAGGGAGTCTAATGAGAAACGGCAACGGGGGTTGGTGCAGAGGGGCAGGGGACACAGAGGAAAGCAGCCCTGTCCTTGGTCCCTTGGGTGGGCTCTCTGGGTAACACGGTCAGGTGCCCCCACGCCAATGGGGGTACCTGTGCTCCAGCTGCCGTGTGCAGGATCTGCGCCCTGGGCAGCCTGGTGGTCCCTGATGCAAGAATTCCTCTTGCTGGCCACGGCTGCTCTGAGAAGCCTGCCCCACGGCATAGCCCGCGTCAGCTTCCTGTACCCCGCAGAAGCAGGCAGATGACAGTAGTGTAAAAGTGACGATTAACAGTGGGAAGTAACAGAAGAAACGTGTCCTGGGTCCCGGCGCCCTCCCCGCTGCCCCTCCCACCCGCCCGCCCAAATAAATAAGTTAATGGGTTTAGGAATAGGACAAAAGTTCTTTCCAGTCGGCTCCATTCTTCCTCTTTCATTTGAAACCAATCTTGAGGCTTTCTCTTTACCCTGGGGCAGCTGCACCGACAGTCCCCCCCAGCAGGTGCTCCACGAGAAATAGAAACGGGGTGTTCATTGTACAGGGATCAGCCAGGCTCCCGGCCGGGCCACTGCTCTCCCGTTCTGTTTCGGTGGAAAACTCCTCTGGGCTGCTCCGTCCCTAGCAGGGGCAAAACCCAATCGAAACCTTTGACGGAAAAGTTCAGGCTCTGGCCAGAGTCCCTGAATGACTTGGGCCCCCCAGCCCCGCCCACAATGGGGCCAGTGCGGCCGCTTTCCCCACAGGATGAGCACAGGCCGAACCAGTGGCCGCTATAGACAGTCTTTACACAGCGCCACCTGGCCCTTGATGAAGTCCCGGCAGGGGCAGATCCTCTGGTGCCTGGGGTGGGCGCCCGCGCAGCTGAAGAGCAACAGATCCCCCTGGAACACACAGTGCTTGTTCTTGGGGTCGAAGGACGGCACCAGGATATCCTTGGCCAGTTCTGAGCTTTGGCAGCTCACCTCGTACCTGAAGAGGAAGAGAGAGAGGCACATCGGTTGGAGACGCAGGGGACAGAACCTGCCCTTGTCACCGGCCGCACCCCGACAGCCAGCCTGCTGAGGTTTGGATAGCACAGTTCTCCAGCTGTAGGAAGGAAATGGGACCCTCCCTGGACCCCCTGATTCTCCATCTCTAGGGATCTGGTCCTGAGAAACATGTGTGGGCCAGATGCATGCAGGGCGGGGCTGTGTTCAGGTTAGCGTCATCTGCAATGGGAAAAACAGAGACAACCTGCACTCTCCCAAGTGGGGAACTGCTCACAAATTAGGACCCCTCTGTGCCTTCGGAGTTGCAGGCAGCCGATGAAAAAGAACGAGCGAGATACACATGCAGGAGCATGCGCAACAGCTGTCCCTGAGGAAGCTCAAGGGACAAGACGCACAGGGCAGTCAGCCTGGCGTGTGCCTGTGTGTGAGTGTGAGTGCAGGCAGTTGAGAAAGCATTAGCAATGGCTGCCTCCTTGAAAAGGCTTTAAAACAACTCCTATTAGGGGTGGCACTGTAGCATAGTGGATAAAGCTGCCGCCTGCAGTGCCAGCATCCCATATGGGTGCTGGTTCAAGTCCTGGCTGCTCCACTTCCAATCCAGCTCCCTGCTAATGCACCTGGGAAAACAGCAGAAGGTGGTTCAAGTCCTTGGGCCCCTGCACCCACGCGGGAGACCCGGAAGAAGCTCCTGGCTTTGGATCCGCCCAGCTCTGGCCATTGTGGCCATTTGGGGAGTGAACTAGTGGATGCAAGACTTTCTCTCTCTCACTCTGCCTTTGCCTCTCTGTAGTTCTGCTTTTCAAATAAATGAAATAAATATTTAAAAAGTAAAATAAAAGAGACTCCTATTATACAAGGAGACTCCAAAATGTTTGTGAAAAGTAGAAGCAAAAGATGTTTATTTTGGTGCAAACCATTGAAATCCATGCACACAAGGTGTTTGCAACATGGTCATGTGGGCATTTGGCACAGTGCTTGAGACACTGGCTTTTGTCTTTGGTTCAAGTCCCAGCTCCACTCCCAACTCCAGCTTCCTACTAATGTGCTCCTGAGAGGCAGCACTGATGGCTGCCACCCACACGGGGAGGCTTGGACTGAGTTCCTGGATCCTGGGAGGGAATGAACCAGTGTCTAGAAAGTATCTCTCTCTGCCTCAATTAAAATTAAAACATCTTTAAAAGCTCATGGAAAATGCATGCTGTGAAAAAAACTGCATACATTTCAAAAATTTTCCTAGCACCAAAATAAACCTGCACTCTTTTAATGTCATCTTCCTTGAGCTTTACTGAAGTTCCCGTGTACAGCCACAGGCTGGCCCCTGGACAGCACCCAGAAAGACGACACTGTCCTGGACCTTAGCTGCAACGCAGGTGACCTTTGGCCTTGCCGACGGCACCCCAGCGGCAGACTCGGGCACTGAGGCTCGTGTATGCCCAGAGCTCCTGGTCTGTGCTCTTGTTGCTTGGCCATGACTTCCCAACAGCTGTGTGGGCTGGGGAAGCTGGCAGCTTCACTCCCTGGGTCTAGGACCCTGGCTGGGGGGCTAAGGATACCTGGATATTCTCTGTTCCCAATGGTGTTGGCCTCTGAGCTCAAGGAAGAGCTCCAAATCTTTCCTTCTCCCTGGAATGCACTGGTTCCGCCCACCATGACCCTTTGAGAATGCAGGGACCTTACCTGATATCCTGTATAGAAACCAAGGGAAATCAGGGATGCCCCTGAGTTCAGACAACAAGGCGCGTGTGTGTGGCGGGGGACTGGGGTAGGCAGGGAGACCTGGGCTTGAGTCCCAGCTTTGTCTCTTAGAAACTGGGTGACACTGGACCAACAGCAGCCCCTCTGTGGCTCGGTTTTCTGTAGAATGGGAAGCCACATGTCTTAACTGCATTTATCAGTGCTCCTCTGGCACTTGGCAGACTATAGCTGAGTCAGTTGTCTGTGAAGCGGAGTGCTCATGATTATTACGGCCACGGTCACGGTCAGGATCATCGTGGGCTGGCAGGTGCCAGCTGAGCTGTGCCTCCCTGCCTGACGGCCCATACTTTGTTTAGCACCATTCCAGGAGATCTCACTTCTTGCTGTCAGGGAGTGGATCAGGATGGGGATATGGAGATTTCCCCTGCCTCTGGAAAGCCTCCAAATTCTCACTCCCGCTCGCTCTCATCTCCAGTCCACAGCTTGGGTCCTGCCTCCCCTGGCTGCACTAACCAGGTAATTCCTAGCACACCTGAGGGGGCTTCTGGGAACTCTGCGGGGCTGCCAGCCTGGCTCTGCTCAATAGTGGCTGAAGCCCCTGTGGCTTCTGGAACTCAGCAGGTCACCTGCGCTCCAGCTTCCCTCCCCTGCAGGCCCCAGGCTCCTGCTGCACCTGCTAATGAGACCAGAAACTCAGGCCAGAACGCAGGAAGTGAGAGTGTTAAGGATTTCCTAACAGGAAAAATGAATCAGACTTGGGGTTATCAGGTCCTGTGTGGCCCAGAATGGCCAGCCAAGACCAAGGGGAACTGTGCTCAATTCTGCATGTCACCTGCGTCACATATGACAGACAGCTGACCTTGGGATACAGCCTTGTTGTTACACTGTATAGCTGGGTGAATTACAGCAGCTGCTGTGCCTTAACACGAGCCATGTGCCCAGTACACTGCTCACGGCAATATGGAAGTCTCCACCCTGCTCTGACCCCACTGTGAGGGCTGTCATCCTCATGAGTTGAAAAACCTGGGGTCTCACACAGGCACATGTACATCTGAGCGGAGCTCCAGGCCCTGCCCTGCCCAGGCCCTTGCGCTGAGCCCACACACAGTCTCTGGCACACGGGTGAGACCTGGTGCCCTATGTTCCCCTACAGTGCTATGGGCATGCGTGGGCTGAGCATCCTCTGGGGGCTGGCACTGGTCTGCCTCTGCTCAGGAGCCCCCCACAGCCCTGGGCAGGCAGGCAGGCTACGCCATCATCCGTGAGTAACCAGAGCCAAAGTCACCAGGGAGGAGAAGCGACTTTCCCTGGTGGCCGGAGCCCCTGTCCTCAGCCACAGGAGACTCCACCCCTTCAGGACACGCCCAGCGCCGTGTCTGCTTCACTGTCCCTGTGGCATCTGCCCCGCCCTCATGCACTGTGTACCTTTTCCCTTTCCCCACAAGGAGCCGCCTTCCCCCATCGGCCTCACCACTTTCCCCACATCTGGGATCTGATGGTCACAATTGCCATTTTACACTTTCCAGCTCTTGAAGAAGAAGGTAACACAGTAACAGTGCCTTCCCTAGTATGCCCCCTGTCGCTCCCCCTCTTCGTGGAGGAACGACACAGGACCCTGCGCTGTTCTTTCGTCTGCTCGGCCCTCCCCGGGTTTGCTGCTGGTTCTTCCCGGGTTGGCTACTATCCCTTCCACCTCCGTGGAAGGGCAGTTCCCCCTGGCCACATTCCCCACTTCCGCAGGGGAGCGGCACACCGCCGGCCGGTTCTCTGGGGGGCTGCACAGGTGTTCCTTCAGCTAGATGTTCCCCATAGATGTTCCCCATAGATGTTCCCGGTGCATGCCGTCTCTCTCCTCCTTTATAGTCCTCCTCCGCCAATCCCAACTCGGCTGCCCACACGCCAAGTACGCTGCTCTCCTCCAATCAGTAGCAAGTCCTACAGTTTATTGGTTGAACTGGAGGCAGCTGTGCGGAAGCTGTTTACTTCTCTCCCAGCGCCATATTGTGGGAGAGCAGATGCATAGAATAAGTCTTAATTCCAGTAACTCAGTCCAGTCCGGATTGCTCCCCACAGATCCCCCTTTCTTTTTATTTTTGGCGTTGATACGCGCCTGTCTTCGGTGTCCCGCAGCACACACTCTGCTCTACTTGCTAGAGTTGCCACAGGCTCTTACAAGTCCTATCAATCAGGCAAACCGAATCCGGGTCCTCTCATTGCCATGTTGTGAGGAGGTTTTTAGGCGCTGATGCGTGCCTGTGTTCGGTGACCTGCGGCTCACACTCTGGTCGAGCCGCCTGCTGGCGCTTACCGCCTTAATTAGGCAGACCGAATCCAAGCCTCCTAATTGTTGTATTGTGGGGGAAGCCTTACTGATGTTAATTCGTGCCTGTCTTCGGTGACCTGCGGCGCATAAGCTGCTAGCCGCCGCAGGTGCTCATCGTGCTCATCGCCTCACTTAATCAGGCAGACCGAATCCAAGCTCTCACATTGCAGTATTGTAGGGAGGCCTTTCTATTTCTCTATTTCTCTATCTCCGGGCATTCCTATTTCTCCCATTTTACTTCTATCTTCCAGCATTCCTATTTCTCTCATCTTACTTCTAAACTTCTGTTTCTCTTATCCCCGCAGCTTCCCGCTGCCCGCCCCGAGGCTACTTCTCGGCGGCTTCCCAGCTGAGCCGCTTCAGCCCGCGCCTCTCTCATCTGCGCAGCTTCCCGGCTTTGCGCGGCTTGGCTTCCCGCGCTCCGTGGTCTCCACGCCCTTCGCGTCTGCACCACGGCCTCGCGCCAGCCCCGTTCCCTATCTATTCACGCCCCGTGCTCTCTCTGCACGCGGCGGCTTCCGCGAGTAACACAGCGTAGCTTACGTGTCCGCCACTAGCATTCAATCTAAGTTCCCCGGGCTAGCCTGGCGAATTCAACCCAGCATACGTCTCCGCCCCACGGTTTGGCTTCCCGTCCTATGCTCCCCGGGCTAATCAGACGGATCCCAATCTGGCTTACGTTTCAGCTTCTGGTTTTAACTTTTCGCCCCCTATTCCCGGGCTAACTTGAGAATCCCAAAGTGGCTTTCGTATCCGCCTCGGCCTGCACTCGCGGCTTCATTTTCCCTAACATTTTTCTCTACCCGGTATATTTCCCCCAGCTTTCCTCCAACAATATTCCTCCCTCATTTCTCCTGGCCTCTCCCCACAGTCCGCGTCCGAGTCTGTTTGTTCTAGCTTTCACTTTCGCTTTCGACCTTAGAGATTCCTCCCAGCTTCCCCCCGTAGTCCGTATCCGAGTCTATGCCTAGGCTTTCAATAGCTTCTTCCGGCTCCTTTTTCGTCCGGCTTTTCCCTAGGCTGTTTGCTAGTCTCTCTCTCCGGTAATTTCCCAGTTCTTCCTGTTTCTTCCCTCTTAAGTTTGCTATCCGACCTAGGTTTCCTAATCCGAGTCATTTCTTCCCTCCTAAGTTTCCTATCCGTCCTAGGTTTCCTATCCGAGTCACGGCACCATTATGTCGCTCCCCCTCTTCGTGGAGGAGCAACACTAAACCTTGCCTAGGCTTCATATCCGAGTCACGGCACCATTATGTCGCTCCCCCTCTTCGTGGAGGAACGACACAGGACCCTGCGCTGTTCTTTCGTCTGCTCGGCCCTCCCCGGGTTTGCTGCTGGTTCTTCCCGGGTTGGCTACTATCCCTTCCACCTCCGTGGAAGGGCAGTTCCCCCTGGCCACATTCCCCACTTCCGCAGGGGAGCGGCACACCGCCGGCCGGTTCTCTGGGGGGCTGCACAGGTGTTCCTTCAGCTAGATGTTCCCCATAGATGTTCCCCATAGATGTTCCCGGTGCATGCCGTCTCTCTCCTCCTTTATAGTCCTCCTCCGCCAATCCCAACTCGGCTGCCCACACGCCAAGTACGCTGCTCTCCTCCAATCAGTAGCAAGTCCTACAGTTTATTGGTTGAACTGGAGGCAGCTGTGCGGAAGCTGTTTACTTCTCTCCCAGCGCCATATTGTGGGAGAGCAGATGCATAGAATAAGTCTTAATTCCAGTAACTCAGTCCAGTCCGGATTGCTCCCCACACCCCTTCCTCCCCTGCAGTCCCAGGAGTGAGGCTGAGAACCCAGCTCCAGGGGACAGGATCAAGGCCGCCAGCCCCTCCTGACCTGGTGGCCACTGGGGCTCAGGGCCGCGTCCCCTCTTCAGGTATCACGGCACTCCCAGTCCCGAGGCTGCGGCCGAGAATTCCCACCCGAGACGCTGGTGACTCGGAGTGGGGCTGCGTTCCCACAAATCCACGGGTAAGCCGCAGAGCCACACCTGACATGACTTAGCAACACAGCCCAAGGCAGAGCGTTCGTTGTGTCCCCCGATGGTCACAGGGCCAACCACAGCTGTGGCTGCTGGATCCTGAGGCAAGGTGCCAACCCCCGGGACAGAGATCCAAACCCCAAATCTGACCCATGCCCTGAATGCATAAAGCTTGTATGCCATGGAGAAGGCAAAAACAAAACAAAGCATTCATAGTCAAACTAGGCTAAGCTGGGGACTGTCGGCAATTAAGATTTTGAAAGATAGACCTATAAGAGGTAGCAAAATTATTCCCTGGGCTTCACGTTCCTCTGTGGGGCTGAGTCCGCCTGGACTTCCTGGGATTCTCTTTTCCCCCCGCCACACGTGCAGCCTGGACCAGAGGCCAGGTCACACAGGCTCCCAGAGGGGCCCCCCCAGCACTCAACCACCCTAGACTCATGCATGCACCTGCAGATCACTCACCCAGTTCTCCCAGGTTCAAGACCACAACCCAGGGCTCGGTTTATGGAATCTACTCACAGACAGAACCTCAAACTTTTTTTTTTTATCTTTTCATGCTTCCATTCCATGAAGTTTCTGAAGTATCCTCCTATCAAATTCACATGATACAACCAGGACAGGTGGTCTGCAAGGAGTGTAGACACCCAGGACTGAAAGTGGCTTAAGCTTGGCTCAGCCCCAGGCCCCATGCTGCACAACGAGCAGCCCTGGATGACAGAGCACTAACTGCTAACTGGCCATGAATATGGAAGAACAAGGATACCTCTACACTGAGGGTGACTCAGTAGACTGGCGGACAGCCAGAGAGCGGGAGCATCCCAGTGTCACCAGCTCACCAGTATTTACAAATGCACCCAAAATGATTCAGTAGGGCTCTTATTATTACAGAATTCACTTCAGATGGCTTCATTGTGAAGCCAAATTTCATTCTAGCCTCCTGGTGATGAACTCCCTGTCTCTAAAGCGCGATACAGGTCAGGAAGAGCAGCCCTATGGCTCCAAGCGTGGACATGGGACAGTTCTACCCGAGTCGCTTTGCTTTGTGGACTCTGTGTGGCATATGGAGGCTGGACCAGGGACCGGCTTTCCTGGTCTGGGCCTGGCAGCCTTGGGTCTACTCTGCTTCCCAGAGCCCTCTGGAAGAAAAACCTACTCTACTCGGTCTTTAGCAAGCACAAGATGTGATCTCGCCATTGCCTAGGAGATGTTCCCATTTGACAGATGGCAAAACTGATGCAATGGGCGGAACTGGTCGCTCACTCAGCTGTTGGCTCCCCTTCCTGTCCCCACTGACTGAGACCCTCGCCTAGGGAAGCTCTGAGCCAGGCCTAATGACAGTGCCTGGGTAAAGAACCCCGGCTCCTGCTTAGCAGCAAAGGAAGCTGGGCCATTCCCAAGTCCCACTGGGGTCCTGTCCCCAGAACGTAGCTTCTTAAGTCTGCTGCTTCAGACTTCGGAGGGGGCCGCCTCGGAACCTGGTCTTCCTGTGAAAAGGATGGGAGAGAACAGCAGGCCCTCTTCCCTCCCCGGGAGCGCTTCCCTGCTGGGGAGAGGCCAGAGGCTCACCTCTCTCTCCCACACTTGAGGATGACAGCCACAGGTGGGACCAGCCAGCTCAGACCACCGTGCACAGGTGACCCCCGTCGGCCAGCAGCTCGAAGGGGACGAGCTCTGGATTGAATGTGTTCCTGCAGGCCCCGCTGCTGGGAGCTTCGCCCTCATGTGCAGATTAACACTGCTACTGTGGGAGGGGGCCACCCGCCTCGAGAGTGGGCTGTGACAAAAGTGAGTCTTGGCCCCTTTGGGCTCTTGCCCACTCTTGCCCTTCTGCCTTCTGCCAGGACATGACAGCCTTGAGGCCCCAGGCCGTGCCAGCATCGTTCCCAGCCTTCTGACCCATGAGCCAAATAAACTTTGCTCCCTTAGACGTTTCGCTGTCTGTGGTACTCTGGGTGTGGAGCCAGAGTGCAGGGCAGAAAAGCCCCAAACTCCAGCTCCACTCCTTTTCTTAAACACCCTCCTCACGGCTGGGACAGCACAAGCAGTACACTGAGTATTCAGATCTGGGAGTGTAGTGTCCTTTTCTAGGCCAGTCTCTTGGAAGAGAAGCCTCATCAGAGCTATTTGGGTATGGTGAGGTGTGGGGAGAGACCAGAGAATCAAGCAACATATGGACTAGTCTGGGTCAGATGAAAATTGGGAGAGTAGATTTAGCATTGGTGGGACAAGAATTTGAGGCCAGAGGCACTGGCACTTGGGAATCTTTGAACTGTGTAGGCTAAACTCAGAATGCTGGGGCCAGTGCTGTGGCGTAGTGGGTAAAGCCTCGCCTACAGTGCTGGCATCCCATATGGGCACTGGTTTGAGTCTTGGCTGCTTCGCTTCTGATCCAGCCCTCTGCTATGGCCTGGGAAAGCAGTAGAAGATGGCCCAAGTCCTTGGGCCCCTGCACCCACGTGGGAGACCCAGGAGAAGCTCCTGGCCCCTGGCTTTGGATCGGCACAGCTCCAGCCATTGTGGCCATCTGGGAAGTGAACCAGCAGATGGCAGACTCTCTCTGTCTCTCTTCCTCTCTGTGTAACTCCAGCTTTTAAATAAACAAATAAATCTTTAAAAAAAATGCTGATGCAAAAAAAAAAATAAATAACAAAAACAAAAAAACAACACAGTGCATCCTAAAAGTCATGCAAGCACAAGTTATATAAGTCAAGGTGAGGCTGACCAGGCTGGGCAGGCATTTAGCATAATGGTTAAGGCACCAGTTACAAGGCCTGTATCCTACATCAGCGTGCCTGAGTTCAAGTCCTGACTCCACTCCTAATTCTGGCTTCCTGCCAGTACAGACCCTGGAAAGCAGTGGCAACAGTCCAAGTGATTGGGTCCCTGCCATCCATGTGGGAGACATGGATTGAGTTCCTGGCTCACAGCTTTAACTCCAGCCTAGCACTGGCTGTCTTGGGGCATTTAGGGAGCAAACCAGCAGATGGAACACATCTTCTCAATTAAAAATAACAAACAAGAAAGAACTCAAGGAACACCCAAGGGTGCCACCCACCTGCCCTGCAAGCACCCGGGAGAGTGAGGCCTGGCCCCCTGTGATGCACCACCTGCCCAAAAAGTCAGGAAGAAAATTCAAAAGGGAAAGGGCCACCGAGGCAGAAAGTGGCACCTAGAATTTGTTGTGGGCATCTGTGCCAGCTCCTTCTCCCCGTTTCTCATAGATTTCCGATTCCAGGGTGGAAGATGACCACCTGCCTCCTGCACTGCTCCAGCTCTGCTGGGGGCCACCAGGGGCCCAAGAGGTGGGTCCATGCACCCCTGTGGGTCTGTGCCCATCTCTCCTCCCAGCATCCTTGGCCCAATGTCAGCACACGGAACACCTCCCCTAGTCTGCCCTTATCACATCTTTCCCCTAAAGCCCTGGAACCAAGAACTGACACCGTGTGGCTCTCAGCCCAGGTCTGGTGCAGAAGGTCAGCTGGTGTCCACAGAGGCTGAGCCGTGGCCATGGCCCACCCACACCCAAGCCACTTACTTGAGCACGTCCTTGTTCTTGTTGAGGTGCTGGAAGAAGGACGGCTCGCAGATGAGCTGGTTCTCCTGGCACACTTGCTTGCAGGACTGCCCGGGCTCAGCTAGCTTCACCTGCAGTGCACTGAGGGGCGGCCACATCACTTGCCCGTGACAGAAGTCCTGGAATGACAACGAAGCCATCAGCCAAGGGACCAAGGGTTCCACAGCAGCTCCCCAGCCCTGCCAAGCAACCCTGACCATGGGGGTCACCCACTAGGAGACAGCAGGAAAGGAGAGGTGTGGAGAGCCATAGACTTGGGTTGGGCATGCCCGTGGGCCAGGTCTTGTTCTCTAACCACCACACTACTCATCCCCCACCTAGGACCTGAGGATGGCAGGTAATACCTGTAACTGCACACAGCACCACGCCTGTACCTAAAGCATGCCTACTCTTCACCACCACCACCATCACGATCATCAGTGACGTCAGACGGTCCCTGACCGCCTCTGCCCTGGACGATCAGGCTTCCCTCCACCTGCTGAGCTGTGTCTGATTCTAAAGGCACTGTAATGTCTCTCTGCTTTGGCAGTCACCTGCTACGACACTGTTGCACGAGTGCTAGTTTATCTCAAGGGAAGGTGCTGATGCTGTGAGATGCCGTCTCTGATACTGCTTACCACGGTGCCATATCCTTGGGAGAGAGATCCACCGGGAGAGAAATGGTCTGAGCGGGGCGTGAGAGGAGCAGCACGAACACACAGCCCCTATACGGGTGTGTGGAGTGCTCAGCATGGGGCAGGGCCAAGCACTCTCAGGATCTAGAAGGAGGAGGACCCGGGTGGGTTAAGGCTCAGAGGGCCAGGAAGCAGCAGTGTGGACTCTGTCAGATGGGGTGCCCAGCTCTCATTCCAGCTGTGCTCAGCACAGCCCTGAGAAGGCACCAGCGACAGTAACGCCCGGACAACCTGGCAGCCGGAACACACTCTGCCAGTGCATGGCTGATAGAAGCCTGGCGGGTTCTTCCACATCCCTGGGTGCCCTGCCCACCAAGGTATGGGGGACCTGAGCAGACATCCTTGTCTGTTGAACTCCACCTCAGGAGCTCCAGGGGGAGCTGGGTTCTGAATGCCAGAGGGGAAATCATGTGCGAGGAGAGCTACCCGGCACGGCAGAATTGTCAGAGGAGAACCAATGACTCAGAACAATCTCATGGCGTCTTTAAGGCCATAATGGCCAAGGAGTACTAGTATCCCACAGCCCTGTGTGCACACTTTAGTTGACGGTCATGCATGCAGCAGTCAATGAAGACCTGGCAGAGAAGAGCCCGCAGGCTCCAGACACGAAGGAACAGTGCGGAAATGGCAGTGCCCGTCATGCTCACCTCCCACTTATGTGAGTGTACACCGTGTATGTGTACTGAGGACGTGCACTGTGCTCCAACTGTGAGAATTACTACGTGTTAAGCCAAACTCACAATACATTTGGATGCAGAGGCCAGCTCTGTGGCATAGCAGGTTAAGCCATTGCCTGCAATGCTGGAATCCCATTTGGGTACTGTTCAAGTCTTGGCTGCTCCACTTCTGATCCAGCTCTTTGCTGGTGGCCTGGGAAAGCAGCGGAGATGGCCCAACAGCTTGGGCCTCTGCATCCATGTGGGAGGCCTGGAGGAAGCTCCTAGCTCCTGGCTTTGGCCTGGCCCAGCTCTAGCTGTTGCAGCCATTTGGACAGTAAACCAGCAGATGGTTCTGTCTATCTCTCTGTAACTCTGCCTTTCGAGTAAATAAAACTTTTTTTAAAAAGAAAAAAATATATAAAAAGACAAATGACACCAAAAAAGAGATAGGTGTCCCTGTGCTAACGTGGAACCACCTCTCAGAAATGCTGCAAAGTGAAAGCCTTGGGCAGAGGGGGGAGCACGTGTGTCCCCTCTGTGGCCTGGGAAAAGGGGTAGACACAAAACCCACGGGCACGTCAAGCACTGCTCCAAGGACACCTGTGGTCAGCGTGGCTGCCTCGGAGAGAAGCCACACAGAGCAACAGGCTCTCGGGGTGCTGAGGTGACTTCCTTCGCCACGTGTGACCTTCTAGAACATTCTCTGCTTCCTCATGTGTCTTCTGGCAGCTCTGTGCGGTGCAGCTGGGGGTGAATCACCCCAGGGCCGGGAGTGCTGGCACCAGGACACACAGGAAATGTCTGGCGCCCCACCCCTGTTTGTCATGTGGAGGGGCAGGCAGGGCCTCACCCTGCCCAGGGAGGCCCATAGGCGCCAGGTGGGAGCAGCACAGGGAACACAGGCTGGCCGAGCTGCCTCCCAGAGGGAGGGCCTCCCATCCTGCTTGCAGATTTTTAAATGTTGCATTTGTGTTACTTTTAATGAGCCAAAGCCAACAAAAAATGAGCAAGGCAAGGCTTCCCTCCCCTCAGGCTCTGCAGGAGGGCTGGCCCTGGGGGCCAGTATCCACCCCTAGGTTCCCTAACCAGCTCTGTGAACCTCTGAGCAGTAAAGTCACATCCTGCCCCCACTCTTCAGCAGGAAAGTGGACCTGTGCTGAAAGTGGACCTGTTGCTGCTGATCGTGGGCAAGGCGCCTGCCTCTTCCCGCCTGTCCCCACCTCCTCAGTGAAGGAGGGACTGCCGTTCCCTGCCCAGCAAGGCCATGGCAGGCCGTGAGCACCTGCTGCCAGCTTCTACGGGGGGCTCAGGCAAGCTTGCTGCCATCCTCCACACCGGAGGCGTCTGGGACGAGGGGACCTGGCCACTTGAGCCGCAACGAGTGGCAGTGAACAAGCAGAAATACTTTACTGCAGGAAGCTGAGAACTGGGATTCCTGCAGCTAAAGACAGTGTGTCACGAGGGTCTACGAATTCTAGATGACAGGAAAGCAGGGGATCACTCAGGGATATCAGGACGCAGCCCTGTCTTCTGAAAGAGAACCATGGGGTCAATGGTCAAGTGTCCTAGGACCCACGCAGTCCTGGGCGCCACCAGAGACACAGCCCTGGGCAGGGAGGCCCTCCTCTGCCACCTTCTGGTCATGAGGATGCAGAACACAGAATGTGTCTTTGCTAAGCCTGGGGTGGGACAGCCATGTACAGCTGGGTACCAAGGGAGACAGCAGACTGCACACAGCTGTGGTACCCGGAGTATGAACGTACGTTCTTACGTGACAGCTTAGCGAAACCCAGTGGCCGGCCTTAGACAGGCTACTGATCCTGACATCACTGGATAGCAAGAATGAAAGCACACTGGAGTTATTGGTGAGCAGAGCTGAGCCGGTACACAGGCTTTTGGAAAAGATAAGGAGGTTCTGTTGCTGTCTGATGCATAACTTTCCTTACAACTCTTTAGGAGCAAATGCATGACTTCTATAGACACAGATAGGAAATCCAACGTATACTGAAGCCTACTGGGCAACTGCTTGGGACAGGTGAACAAATCCAGCCCAGAGCAACTGTATCAGAGGAAGCCAAATCATAATTTCTCTGATTCTTGGATTTAGCTTGGCCCAACCCTGGCTCCAGCTAGGAAAATGGAAAACCCATCAAGGCTGAAATGTCAGAGTCTGGCTTTTAAGTCTCCTAAGAAAGCAGTGGAATGTCTCTTCTTATGACACCTACAAATCGTTAGAGCCATGAGAAGTAACTCCAGACCTGTTGAGTTTGCAGACTTGAGACTCCGAAGAAACTGTTCCCTACTCACTCTCAGCTCCCCGCGGGACAGGGAACAGTACTAAGAGGGCAAGACTGAAGCTAGGAACAAGATCCTGCTCTGTTTAACAAGGAGGCGTTGTGGTACAGGAAAGCACTGCCAGAGGACCGGATCCGAAGCCTAGCCTGGCCACCGTGGGGCTCTGAGCGTGCTCTGTGGTCTGGTCTGGTCTCCAGAGAGCGATGCCAGCAGACTGTGAGCACGGAGCTGAGCAGAAGGCTGGCAAATGGCAGGCACCCCACAAACTTTCCCTTCCCTCCTCGGGCCCCTCTCTGGGGGGGTGCCTGTGGCCACGCCGCCCTGAGGCACTCCACCGATGGCACGGGTAGAAACGGAGACAGCCCCGGATGAAGGAAGCATCACGCACTGGACCTAGGCTGGACAGGACGGCGCCACAGGTCTGGGCGTAGAAAGGCTTTGAAGCCGTCCTGTGCAACTGCTGCGCCAGGTTTGCCTGCTTCTTAGTAAACCAGAACAGCCAGCCTTCTTGACTGAGGTCCCCTCCAAGAGGCACACTTAGCTCCATGCTGCACGGGAGCACACGGGCTCCGGTCACCCTTGCTGGTGCTCGCTGGGTGGATGGATGGGAACCCTGGCGGTAGTCTGTTTTGGGGACCAGGACTAGTCAAAGTAGCAGCAGGACCTTCTGAACGGTCCCTTCCATCTGGAAAGCCTGGCCATGAACAAAGGGGCCCTGAAGGTGTCATCGGTAGGCAGGGCAGGAAGGGAGGGAGGAGGGCGCTGGGGGCCTGGGCGCAGACCCTGGCTCCCAGCTGTGGGACCTCATAGACGTTTCTCAAGCTCTCTGATGGCTCTCAGGGGGCCTGGGGACAATCATACCATCTATCCTTCATGCCTTAGGTCATTCTTAAGATAAAATGAAGTGAATGACAAGAAGGCGCCCTGAGATGTCGCAGACAACATGCTAAGGCTGTCCAGGGTTCTCAGGGTGTTAAAACCTGAGAAGACTAGATTACAGAGAGCCCTCTCTGGGCCCAGCTCCCAGAGCACCCCAGGAACGGGAGCCCTGGCTGTTAGCCTCTTTCCCCTGCAGGTGCGCGCCTCACTGGTTACCCACAGATGACTGTGGTCTTGCATTTCATTCCAGCACGGCGTGGGCTAGCACGGCATTGCCAACCTGCCTTATCTGCTCTCTGTAAGCATGGATCCACCCATCCACCATCCACCCAAAACACAGTTGCTAAGAAGTAGGAAAGCCCAAAGGTTCTGAGCTCAGACTGCCTGGGTTTGAATCTCAGCTCCGCCATTTATTATCTGAGTCATTTCAGCTGGTGACATCATCTTTCTTGGCCTCAATTTCCTCATCTGTAAAATGAAGAAAGTATCCGCCTCCACCCCTCAAGGCTGCAGAAGAAACGAAATGGGTTACAACGTGCAAAGTGCTCAGAAAAGTGCCCACAGAGGTAACAGCATCCACCTGCTGGCTGTCACCGTTCTGAAACGCGGGAGGCTTTTCTGGGCAGTGGCTCTGAACAAAAGGGACCTCAAAACCTTTGGTCTTCACAGTTTGCATTCAGGGAGGGAGACAAGAGAACAAAATAAGCAAATTGAATATAACTTGTTAAAAGCTGGGGAGTACGCTAGAAAAAAATGCAGTGTGACTGTTGTGGGGAGGGTATGCACCTGATGCACCCTTGAGAAGGTGGCAGGTGGGAGAAGACCCAGTGAGAAGGAGAGCAGTGAGGCGGGCAGGTGGCTGGCAAGGACACACCAGGCAGAGCTCGCTCGGGAAGGGAGCCTGGTCCTGCAGGAGCAGGGAGTTCTGGGTGGCTGCAGGCGACTTTGCAGACCCAGGGAGTTCTGGGTGGCTGCAGGCGAGTTTGCAGACCCACGTGTGTCTGTGTGTGTTGCGGGCAGGAACTAGGAGGTGGGGCCCAGGAGATCCTGGGCACATGGGCTGAGAAGGGATGGATGGCAGCAGGGCCGAAGCAGATGCAAAGACACAGTCAGGCGATGCCACTGCATGGGAGAGGGGCGAGACACAAGCACCTGTGTGCAGCAAGCCCGCAGGGGCCACTCAGATAAGCTGGCTCTGAAGATTTCTTCATTCATTCAATCAAAACTACAAATGACTAACAAGACCTAATGCTGGGTGCTGGGAGTATGAGCACGCAGGAGACAGTCCCTGGGCTCAGAGTTCAAAGCAAGGCCTAAGTGAGAGAGGCTGAACTTTCCAGAATTACAGAACAGTACACAACACGTGACCAAGCAGGATGCAAAGGCGTCCTGGAGGGGAGGAGAGGGGAAGGATTCATCCAACGGAAGGGGAGAAGTAGGGAGCTAGGAAGTAGAGAAAGCTTCCAGGAGGTGGTGACTTCTGGGTTGTTTTGTAGGCTGACTAGGAGTTAGTGGCTTGCCACCAACTTGGTGCTTTGCACAGCGTTGGTACGCAGTATTGAAGTGTTGAGCCGTACTGAATGGTTTTGGCATCCCGGGGCTTTGATAGTAGCAGAAGTAGAAAAGGAGACCATTCCAACCCAGTGAGGCTTCTCTGCAGCCAGAATGAGATATAAACAGTAATTTCCAATCTAGTTAACAAGCCCACGCAGAACACAGACCATCTGCAATCCTCTCTACAACTCTCTCAGCCAGTCGCCAGATTTCTCCGAAATGCACTTGACTATGCAGCCACATCCACGCAGCAGCCATCAACTGTAAGAGGAAAGGTTCCTGCACCAACCAATGCATGAGAAAAAGCCACGTTCTCAACAGATGCACACAAGTTCTCCGTGAAGAGGGGGTGGGGACTGCCTTTGGGATGAGGGTGAAGTGACAGCTCAGAGAAGACTTTCACAAAAATCCCCAGACAGCAAGAGGCGACTTGTGTGGGGTGGGGCCGCTGCTCAGGAGGGAAGCCCTGGGTGCAGAGGCTGGCGAGTCTCTCCCCCCTGCTGGCCTGTGTCCCGTGGGAAGGCTGACCTGTTTGAAACATAGCAGAAGAGCAGGAACAGAAAAGCCAGACAGAGGATGTGAATGGTACATGATGAGGTGTCTTCCACAAATAATCACCCCACCTGGCCACAGCCAAATCTTTTTTTTTTTTTTTTTACAGGCAGAGAGAGAGAGAGAGAGAGCACGCGCATGCGCGGTCTTCCTTCCATTGGTTCACCTCCCAAATGGCAGCTGCACTGATCTGAAGCCAGGAGCCATGTGCTTCCTTCTGGTCTTCCATGCGAGTGCAGGGCCCAAGCACTTGGGCCATCCTCCACTGCCTTCCCAGGCCACAGCAGAGAGCTGGCCTGGAAGAGGAGCAACTGGGACAGAATCCGGCGCCCAGACCGGGGCTAGAACCCAGGGTGCCGGTGCCGCAGGTGGAGGATTGGCCAAGTGAGCCGTGGCACCGGCCACACAGCCAAATCTTTAACAATGTTATTAAGGCCACAATATAAGGGTACTTCAAACAGTTCATAGAAAAAATGGAATTAACAGGCTAGTTTATTTGTGTACAAAAAGTTTGGAATCTGCATATGAAGTGTTAAAACGTTCTTGGAGGGCCAGTACCAAGGCATAACAGATTAAGCTGCCACCTGTGGCACCGGCATCCCATATAGGCGCTGGCTCCAGTCCCAGTTGCTCCACTTTTGATCCAGCTCCCTGCTAATGCACCTGGGAAAGCAGCGGAATATGGTCCAAGTGCTTGGGCCCCTGACACCAATGTAGGAGACCTGGAAGAAACTCCTGGCTTTGGATTGGCTCAGCTCCGGCCATTGTGACCATTTGGGAAGTGAACCAGCAGAAGGAAGATCTAACTCTGCCTTTCAAATAAATAAATATTTTTTTTTTAAAAAGTTCATGTAACATGTGTATTATGGCAAAACTGCATGGGTTTCAATTTGCTTTTACTCAAAAATAAATCTAGCTTTTAATTTAATTTTCCATGAGCTTTTTGAGATATATGAGATACCAGTGGATTTGCAGGGAAACCCACATGGTTTGGAATGAGACAAGCTCAGATATGTAGGGCTGGAGGAAGGCCTGTAGGGATGGAGAATGTAGGGCCTGTGGCTGTATAAGGCCAATAAATCATCTGGTCTGATTGGCTCTGCCAAGCCAACTGTGGGTGGGACTTGAATTTCAACGATTCTATACCAGACAAATTTTTCAGCTGATAATTTTGCATGGCCCACAGATGACTTCATAAATATCCAAATTCCATGACCATGGAAGAAAAAAGGTTCCCCATCTTTGTGAAGAAGCAAGGATAGGGAACTGACCAAAAAAAAAGAGAGAGGGCGGATTTGGCGCGGTTAGGTTGCAGGCCAGAGAAAGGACTAAGGGCCACAATCAGACAGCTCCTTGGCACATTTGCCATTGATGTTACAGCGGGGAAATGCGGGGCCTGGCACAGACAGAATGTTCGTAAACATGAGGGTGCTTAACGAGTCCATGCACAATGGAATCAAAAGTGAATTTTGGTGCAGAATATTCTGCAATCCATGCCTACAAGGAGTCCTCAGAATGGTCATGAAAAAAATGGTTAAGACGGCAAACCTACACAGGGGGTTCAGGTTTCTTTTGCTGTAAAATAGACTGAGCTCTTAATTCCATTTTCCAGGAATGTTCTGCGGTCCCCTTGTGTTGACAGGTGAAGGCCATCTTGGTTGCTGGCTGGTGCCTGGCTCCCTGGCCTGGACTGTCTGTCCCTGGAGAGGAAGCAAATGCCATTCCCAAGTGCCCTGGGGCCGCTTCCTGGAGGCAGCAGCAAGGTAGCTATGAGGTTTAGAAGCAGGACCAGCCTCTGCAGACCGCTACACTTGCACATCCACAGCCAGCAAGCTCACCCCCGAAAGAACTAAATACAAATGTACCACGTGCCTCACCCTTCGACTACTAGCACCTGCTCTAGTGAACAACACACACATGTCCACACCTAGACAGCACGTGAGCATTCGCGGCGACCCAGCTCCAGCTGCTATGGCCATCTGGGGAGTGAACCGGCAGACAGAAGACCCCTTTCTCCTTGTCTCACTATAACTCTGCCTTCCAAATAAATAAATGTTTAAAAAAATCAACCAACCAACCAACCCACCGACCTCAATGAAATTGTTTGAAAAAGATACCTGGGTTAGTTCCTGGGCTCCAGATCACCCACATGGGCCAGGTACAGTGCTTAGCCCTGAGTGGGTATTGACCTACTGATTGCTCTGCCAGTCTGATGGGGGAGGGAGCACTGACCCATTCAGAACAGAGCAAAGGGTACAGAGAGGGTAGAAACTTGCCCAAGGTCAGAGACAGCGGTGCCACAGACAAGAGGTGAACCCAGGCCGTGCAACGTTTAATCATTCCCTGCCCAGGCACTCTGGGAGCAGGAAGGACTCAGCCAAAACAACCTTTAGCATTCCTGAAGCTCCGTTCCTTTTTCTCTTTCCCAGCAACCTCAGTCACCTCCACCGTCCCCGCATCCCCTGACCACCCAGCTACACTAAGAGGCTTCTCCTGGTATCCACACTTCCCAGTGAGTTGAGTCCCAGACACCCCAGGAGCTGAAGCTGCACCCACCCCTCCCCACCCCCACTCCCACCCCCAGCTGCCCTTGGAGTGAGCTCTTTTTGTCCCTCGGGATGTCCAGAACACTTTCACCTGACTGGTTACAAACTAAGCCAACGGCGACTGCTGTCCTCTGCATTCGTGAGGACTTTGCAGGAAGCAGAGCAGGGGTTGAAAAACATTCATGTGGTTTTCAGAAATCAGTCTGAACATAGCCATGCCCTCCAAACAACCCGTCATGCTCCCCGGCCTGAGGCAAATACCCAAAACTTTCCCGAAACCACATAACAAAAATCCCACCAGGCCGGGCCACAGCCAGGTTCGGGAACAGCAGTGCTTGATCTTGGACTCCAAGGGATTTTCACCTTGGCACTGCCTGCCCCCTGCTGCAGTGTGCCCTGCTTCGTGCGCTGATTTGAAGAAGTGTGCAGCCCACACCAGCATTGCCTACAGTAAAAGGGGTGTGGAGGCATGAAGACAAAGAGCAGGAGGTTTTTCCCAGAGCCAGGATTCTGTCCAGCTGTGTGCCTGCACCCCGGTCTCCTGCTGTGCACTGACACCCTGGATGCTCTCAATCGGCTTCCGGCGGCTCCCGCTGCCCTGGGTGAGCGCGATGGATGACGTGGAAAGCTTCCTGTGATAAAAGCTTCCGTGTTCCCTTGAGCTCGCCTGAGAGCAGCCTAACTGGAGCTGCTGTGCTTCCTGCCATTTCTGGCGGGGAGGCCCCTCGGTGGGGCTGCAGGCTTCCCTGTTCCACCTGAAGCATCCTTCTCTCCCTCTCTCTCAGCTACGCTTTGAACATATCTTCTGGCTGTAAAAACCATGAACACCCCAGGCTCAAAGCTCCCGGGGCCCAGAGCTAGCAGCTAGAGGGAGAAGACGATGGGGGAATCAAGGGATATTAGCTTCCTGGCCTCGCTGTGGCACCAGAATCCCCAGCACACACACAGGGCCCTTTACTGTTTAGTTGGCAGCACTGGGAGAATGTTGAATAAGAAATGCTTGAAACACAGGATTTCTGGAATTTTTCTACAATTTCAATCTGATAGCACTGCAGTGCTCATCCCGTATTAAACCTCTGGCTTCTGTTGTCCCCCGATCAAACAGGAATGTGGCAGCCAAGCCTCACCTTAAAGGTTCCGCCTCCTCCCCCAGCCTTGTCGCTCACCTCTGCTCGCTCAGTCATAGCTCTGCTCCCTACAGTTCATCCTGACTTTTCCTTCTTGGGAGGCAGGACGTGCCCAGTCCTGCCCAGACCCCTGTGAGTCTCCAGGACTCATCTCCTGCAGGAAGCCCTTGCCCACCCTGCAGGCCAGGTGATATCCCACCCCCGACGCATCCTGGTGACAGCACTACTACAGGGCTTACCCTAGAGTATCACCATTGCTGTGGACTCGGCTGCCTTCTCTGAGAAACACGAAACTACCTACGGCAGGGACCAGGTCTTTAACATCTTCTCTTCCCCGACTGCCGGCGCAGTCCACACAAATAAACATCTAAATCATGGGTGAATGAACCAACAGCGGCAGCAAGGGGGACATCTCTGGGTTCCTGTGAACCGCAGATCTCCACAAAAATGTCTGTATCCACAGGGTTACGGGAAGCGGCGGTTTTATTACTGTGTTTCTCAGATGACAATTTCAGCTACCTGTTTCTCAAATCATAAAACCCAACATGAGCTTCCTGAGTCCTGACACACGTGAGTAAAATGCACACTCACTCACTCACTTCTTCCTTCCTTCGACTGGTAATTATGGTGCACGTGTGGGATGTGCAGGTGAATAAGCCTGGTGCAGCCTGTGATTATGCAGTACGTCCAGGGTCTGTCTGGGGAGCGAGACCCTCCTGCTTTCAAAGGGAACCTAGGGCTGCAGAACTTGTAAGGACTTGTGATGCCCAAGCTCAGTGAAGGACACTGAAGTCTTCCAGTGGATCTGGGCAAGAGCTGCCTATGCCTACTGGGAGTAACTGTTTTCCCTGGGAGCAGGTGGAACCAGCCAAAGAGGAAGCGAGTTTTGGAAGCAGCTGCACAGATCCTGGTAAGACCTCAATGGTCTCTGAGACCTCGGCCAGAGCCTAAACATCTCAAAAACCACTCCTCACCTTGAGGAAGGGCGAGCAGCTCCCTCAGGTACAAGGAGACAGGAAGCCTAGCCCTAGACCCCTGCCATCGCCCAGTGCCCCAGCAAATGCTGTTGGCACAGATCTGGCCTCACAGCAAACCTGCACCAAGACTGGATACCACATACTGCGATCACCGTGACTGTGAACTTGGGCGTCCATCATCCAGAGAATGGTGGCAACAGCACCACCCGCGAGGAGCACTGTGAGGGTCAGACAGGACAGTGCACAGCAGTTCCCCCTCACCTGCAGGGTGTATGTTCCAAGGCCTCCAGTGGGTGCTTGAAACTCTGGATCATACATATATTGTAATATTTTATTATAGTTATTATGCAGCTATTACTCATCAGACTTTACTGTGGGGCTACACATTTGAATCATTAGCTCTTTCCAGCCATTTTATTACATTGGAATTACAATATCATCATGCCTCAGGCAACTACAAAAACAGATCTGTGCCATGTATCTGACAAGCCACAGTACGGCAGTACATGTATATTTACATATGTATATGTGTACATATGAGTTCATGGAATATATACATGTGTATATTTATATAGACACATATATATATATATGAGTTCATGGAAAAAGAGGCAATGAAAGACGAGTTTATTTTGGTGCATAAGTGTCTGAAATCCATCAACAGTTTTTTCATAATATACATTTCCACAAACTTTTAAAAGATATGCCAAATGCATGGATTTCAAAACTTTTGCATCAAAAGATACTTCTCCTTTAATTTCATTTTCTAAGAATTGAATTGTCCTCATACTGTTTTTCCCTCTCCATGCATACTTCTGATGAAGTTTAATTTATCAAGTAGGCATAGTAAGAGGTTGATAACATAAAATAGGGCAATCCTACCAATATACTGTAACAAGAGTTGAATGAATGTGATCTCTGTCTCTCAAAGTGTGTTGTACTGCACTGGAATTCTTCGCTGAACATTCTGGACTTCAGTGGACCGGGTGTAACTAAACACATATAAGGGGGACTGCTGTACTGTGGCCTGTCGGAATCTGTATAAATGTGTTTGCTAGAGGAATGAATGATGATATTGTAATTCCAGTATCAGAAAATGACTGAAGGAGCTAATGATTCAAATGTTTAGCTCCCACAGTAAAGTCTGATGAGTAATATCTGTGTAATACCAATAATAATGTATTGCAGTATGTTGTAATACACCACTATGTGGTACAATACAGCATAATATCTTAATAATGAACAGCACTAGTTTGCAATTAGTGACTATCAAGTACCAGGTCCTATTCTAGGCACTTCATTAAAACCTAACTTGCTACTTCCCAATGAAGCAGGTCCTAGCAAGAGCGTGAGCTGGGGCTGACGCTGTGGCATAGTGGGCTGCAACACCAGCTTCCTATATAGCGGCTGGTTTCAAGTCCCTCCCCTGCCCCGCCCTGCTCCACTTCTGATCCAGCTCTCTGCTAATGGCCTGGAAAAGCAGGGGAAGATGGACCAAATACTTGGATCCCTGCACCCATATGGGAGACCCAGAAGAAGTTCCTGGCTCCAGCCTCTGGCCTTACCTAACCCCAGCCATTGTAGCCATTTGGGGAATGAACTAGTAGATGGAAGATCAATTCTCTCTCTCTCCCCTCCTCTCTCTGTAACTCTGCCTTTCAAATAAATAAATAAATGAGAAAGAGGGGTGGGGGAAGCTAAGGCGGAGAGGTTGAGTAACACCCCCAAGTCATACAACCAGAAACTCGTGGTGCTAGCAGTCCAAGATGGCTGGGCTGCAAAGCCTGCTGCCCTATGCCACTGGCAACGACTCCAACCATCAGGCACACCACCACCATGAAGCCCACACCCTGTGGCTCTGCCCCTCCCTCAGCAGCTGCACGCCACAGTCTCAGTCTCCCTCTGAAATCCTCCTTGGGCCTGCAATCCAACCTCCTTGAGTTTTTCACACCCCTTTTCTATTTGCAGCTGGCACAATTTCACCTCCTATTGTACAAAGTCCTGACTGTCCTCACATGCTCTGTTTTGCCCTTCAAGGGCAGCCCCCAATTTCTGGACTCTGCTCAAGGGCTTCAGAGTCTTCTGCCGAAGGGGTTCTAAGTCTGCCTCCTTCGAGCTCTGCGTTGCCTTTGAAGTCCCAGGAATTAAAATGTTCTAAAATGGCAGCAGTGCTACTCTGGGCCTACGCTGCTAGGAGCACATGCTGTAGTTTCCAAAGTCTGTAGGGGTGGTGGGACTCTGGGCACCCTTCCCTTTGGAACCAAAGTCTTGCTTTTATCTGTTTTCTATATCCTGGTTTCCTTTGAAAAGAGCTCCTGCTTTAAAAGATTTTTGAATACCAATAAAAGGACCTACCACATTGAGGGTGACTCAATGTATGTTGTGAAAAACATGCTTATAAATGGTCGCTGCCCTCATGTGACAGATGAAGCTAAGGCAGGTCCAAAGAGCCATCCACCTGTCCCCCTCCCCTCCTGAGTCTTCTGAGACGACTGGCTCCCTAGGGAAACCAGGAGAGTGCTGCCTTTAGAATTCCAATAGCTTCTGGAGTCTTCTAGAGCAAGGAAGTAACCACAGAAACATGGGCAGCTGCTCCAGTCCTCGACAGCCCTGTGGGGTGACAGGAGGCAGGACAAAGCCAAGGGAGACTTCAGACGAGCCTTACCTGCTTCTCGATGAAAGCGTTGATTCTCTGGAGCATTCCCTCACACGTGAACTCATATGGCATGTACGGCTCAATCTGCAGAAACAGAACAGGGCACTGTGAGAGGGTGGTCCCAGGACACCTGCACTTACCAGGTCTCCACACGTTCATTCAACCCATACCTGCCAACATCTGGAGGTGGCCTCATCAGATGTTAAGAGTGTGGACTTGGACTAAAACAGACAATACTCCCAACCTCACTCTGCTTCCTAGGTGTGCGACCCTCAGCACCCTACCTATCACCTCTACATCTCAAGTACCTCTTTGGAAAAGGATATGAAAATCCATGTCTTTTAAGCTCTGGTAGAGATTACGTGGGGGGAAAGGTGTTTAGTTCAGGGTCTGGTACCTACTAGGCACTCAACAAATGTGGTGGTCACCAGCTGCTGGTAGGTAAGCTCCATGGGGTAGGGTCCATAGCTACTAGGTCATCTTTGCACCCCAGTACTGAGCATAGCACAGCACATCCAGGAACTTAGAGGACATCTGAGTGAGTGGATGCATGGTCACTGCTCTGAGAAAGGCAAGCAAGGAAGGACCCACAAGAAAATCACTGGGCTGTGTTAGAAGCAAGGTCAGCAGGTATCCACAGATGGTGTCTCGCAAACGCAGAGCAGGGATGTGCCACAGAGAGTTCACTGAGGGGATCCTGGAAAGCCAGAGGTCCAAGCAGACTTTTGCTCCTGTGGGCTTTTAAGGTCCACTATGGTTCTCCCAAGCTCAGAGGGGGAAGACACTCCAGGTGGAGCACGTACTGTGAGATGTGATAGTGCTGGCTCAGCGGGAAGCTGGAGCTTAGGATCATGCAGGCTGGCGAGATAAGGCCGGTAGGAGACAGATCTCCATGAGAGCCTTCAGGTTTCTGTGCCAAGGAAACCAGACGTGATGTGAAGGGAGCAGGAAACCCTAGATGTTTCATCGAGGTGGGGGAGGCATCTGATGAACATGACGCCCGAGGACAGGGGAAGAAACACAGGCTGATCTCTGCCACATACCACGTGCCAACACCACCAAGGCCTGTGATGTGAGACGTTCTCCGTCTGAAGTGGACATTTCATTTGGAAGAAAAACATGAGCAGCACAGTCCATTACAGCTTCAGGGAGCCCAACAATAAGAGGGCGGGACTCCCTGCCAGCCCCCACTGAAGTGCACACTTATCTCGAACCTACAGGGTGGACCATCAGATCAAACATGTGAGCCGAAGCTGACCATGGGGTGTTCTTCCTGGGCAGCCAAGCTACTGGTCTCGGGGCATTCTCTCTGCCCTTCAGAACGCGAGCATTTCTTATGTGTTCAATCACATGTTACACTTGCGATCTTCTTAAGTCTCAAAATACTGTCAGACCCACAACTAGATGGTCAGTCGTGGAGGATGGACCTCCCACAACTGTCCAGACAGCCCTAAAAGAGGCCACGCTGTATGTACTGGAATATCAAGGCCCATGGTTCTGCCCAAACGGAGGCCACTCTATTCTAGTCTCTGAAGAGCTCAACACCCTTTCAAGAACCACCTCTCATGTCATCAGCTTGCTCCTCCTTAGTCCAAGCTTTTCAACTTACTGGGCCCTGTCACCCAGACAGCTTTTCCCCGCAAATGTAAATGTTTTCTTTGATTTTAAAGGATATTTATTTATTCAATCCATGAGTGAGTCTAGAAGCTTTCTATAACTGGCTTAGAGACACGTCTCCTCTCAAAGTTTCATAGAAGGAACAGAAGAAATGTTCCAAAATAGGATATAAGGCATGTCTGGGTTCCTTTTCAAGTGCACAAGTAGAATGTCTCGAGCAAAATCGATGTGAGCGGCCCATCTGTTGCTAGATGAACAAATCCAGATTTGCTGTAGGAATCACAGGGTCACTGCAACATCGTATTCTGGGGGGGGCATCCATCAGAAAATGGAAGTGAATTAACTCAGAGAGCTCAACACAGTAAATACAGAACCGTGACCCTTACTCCTCTTCCTCTGTTCTCCTGTAAACTAAGCCCGGGTTACCTAAAGGGATACATACTGACTCATTTGCTGCCTTTGGGCCAAGTTGCCATTTAAAAGGAAATGAGGTCAGTTTTCCTACAAAGGGAAAGCCAAAAAAAAAAAAGGCACTTAGATTGTGTCTGTGAGTTCACGGGCCGTCCGGCTGTATTGTGTCTGTGAGTTCATGGGCTGTCCGGCTGTATTGTCTGTGAGTTCACGGGCCGTCCGGCTGTGAACGTGAGCAGCGCTCTCCGGGTGGGAAAGCCCCCAGACCGCTGATTTCAGGCATAGGCAGCTCTGGTACGCCCCAAGGCAGGAGCTGTTGCATGCAGGGTGGGCAGTTTTCAGTCTACCAGCCCTTCAGGGACAACGCAAGACCAACTTGAGGGCTGGATGAAAGAGAATGCTAAAGCCACATCTAGTGGCCGAGCAACCCGAGTAGGGCCAGTTGGGGAGAAATAAAGCCATCTTGCTTTCTGGAAAACTATTACTCAACTGGCCAGGGCTCCAGGAAGGATGCCTGCAGGCTGCACGGTGGACTGCTTGCTTGCCTTGAAAACGTTCCACTATGTCCCAGCCTTCTCCTTTTCTCCTCTTGATCTTCTTACAAGGTTTCCTGTCCCGTCTCTACTAGTATCCACCCACGTTTCTGCACCAGGTTACAGCTCCCACAGGGAGCCACTCACAGAGATCAGCCTTCCCGAGGCACCTTCCAGGGCCCAGCCTAACAGCTGGCTTGGCGTTGTTTACTGAGAGACACTCTTAGAAGGCACCAGAACATCAAGGTTTGAGTCCTGGCTCCTCCGGTTTGAGCAACCATAAGATTCTGAGTTCGGCAGAGGCTGCAATTTTTCTGTGTAAATCAGGTCATGTCACCTGTCCTGTTCAAAACTTCCCACTGGAGGTGGGGTAATGGTCTAACGGGTTAAGCCATCACATAAAATGCTGGCATCACATATGGGCACTGCTTTGAGTCCCAGCTACTCCACTTCCAATCCAGCTCCCTGCTAATGGCCTGCGAAAGCAACCAATGATGGCTCAAGGGCTTGGGCCCCTGTACCCACATTGGAGATCAGGAAGAAGCTCCTGGCTCCTGGCTTTTGATCAACCCAACTCTGGCCACTGGAGCCATCTGGAGAGTGAACCAGCAGGTGGCAGCGCTCTCTTCCTCTCTCTGTGTAACTGTACCTTCAAATACATAAATATAAAACAAAAACAAAAACCTTCCCACACCAAACTTATTAAAGCCAGAATCCTCACCACGGTTTATTTAAGAGCTCTGGCTCCTAAGGACCCTTTCGTCATCTGTAACTGATGAGAAGTTGGATGCTTTATTCTCCTAACATCTCACTGCTTTCAAAATTTCCCCCTATGTTTGCTTTTCAGCAGTTGGATTATAATGTATCTGGATTTGTTTTTCTTTGTGCAGAGACCTTTGTGCTTGGAGTTCTCCAGGCTCCTAGAATCTTATAGGTTGATGCCATTCATTGATTTTGGAAAATTCTACTTCATTGTCTTTTCCAATACTTCTTTTGTCCCAATTCCTTTTGTTTATGAGATTCCAATCACATATAAATTAGGCAACTTGATACCACTCTACAGAGTCTACATCCTCTTCTTTCCTCATACCCCTTTTCCTTTGTGTTTCAATTTGTAGAATTTCTGGTTGACCAGTCTTCAAAAGTTCACTCAGATATTTCTTCTGCTGGGTATGGTCTGCTGATAAGCCCACTAAAAGAATTCTTCATTTCTGATACTCTATTCTTCATTTTTAACTTTTCTTTCATTTGACTTAAAAACAAGTTTTCATTGCTCTGGTCAAACTCCCCATCTGGTCACATATGTTGTCCATTTTTTTCAACAAACCGTCCACTACACTCATCAGAGCATTTTCAAAGTTCTTGTCTGATAATTCTAATATCTGGGCCATTTCTAAAACTGGCTTTATTGTTTATTAAGAATAATGATTTTTATGCTACTTTTTTATTGATCTCATTCTCTATCTCTAATTCCCATTCTTATCTTTGCCTGTACTCTATTTCATGATATTTTTTCCTTTTTAAATTTTATAGTATTTAAACAAACTACTCAAAAGGACCTAATTATGAATTGAGGTTTTACTAGTTACTGGCTGAGAGACCTTGGGCAAATTCCATGCCTTTTTGAAGCCTTAATTTTCACCTATAAAACAAGAATAATATTCCCAACTCCACAGAACTGTAAAAGGATTAAATGTGAAAAAGCTCATTAACGAGACTCTCTTGACATATAAGCTACTGTTATAATTATTAAAATGGCATGAAGTCATTTTTGGAATAAGGTTGAGGGAGGTTTTAAGCTGTGGTGCACTGACCATTTCTGTGGAATAGAGAGAACAGCTTCATTGGGGTGAGCATTCCCAGTCAATCGTGGTTTGACAAAGGGACCTGGTAAACCAAAAAGCTCTGGATCCCATGATCTAAAGTTTATGCCATGATCCCAACCTTTAAATGACTCCTTCAAAGGGGCACCAGCATTTTACTAAAGTGTGGTAGGCTGAACTCTGTTCCCAAAACTGTGTTGAGGTCCTGATCCTTGGTACCTATGATTGTGAACATATTTGGAAATAACATGCTGCAAGTGTACCGAAGTCAACAAGAGGCCACACTAAGTTAGGGTGTTTAGTTGCCTGTGAGGAGAGAAGACAGGCACAGAAAGGGAGAAGCCCCCTGATGCAGGAAGAGGCAGGGATGAAAACTCAGGAGCTGCAAGCACAGGACACTTGGGCCCACCAGAGGCGGGAAGAGGCAAGGCGGAGTCTTCCCTGCATGACCTTGCTGACTTGTTGACTTTGGAATTTTGGCTCCAGGACTACCAGAGAGGACATTTCTGTTGTTGGAAGCCACCAAGTTTGCAGTACTCTGAGTGCCAGTCTTAGGGAACTAATGCACCAAGGGTTCTGGAGACTGACGCAAACAGCACCCTCGTCCTCCACAGGACTGGTGCTCAGGTGGGGAAGTGGTAGGTGAGGGCAGATATCCCGAGGCCATTCCAGCAGCTCAGCCACTGAAGTAGCTGAGCCTCAGCTCCAAACTGCTGAGATGGAGACGGCTGCTGCACCTGCTGGCAGCTACCCCAAAGCCCGACAACAAGACCTCCTTTAGAGGAGCAGGACAGAGATGATGCATCAGGTGTTCTTGCCCCCGACCCCGGGAATGTGTGAATGAAGTACAATCAGCAGCACAGTGGCCCACAGCTGAAAATCCTTCTATCTCCCAAGGGGGAAAGATGGCCTTGGTGCAAGCAAGCTGTCTGCACCTCCAGGGATGTAAGCACTCCCAGTCTCTTCCTGTTTACTCCACAGTGCCTTGGGCCCCACCCTTCAGTTTTGTTCTGCAAATTCTTACTCATCCTCTAAGAATTAAACGTGGCATTCTCCGGAAAACCTCTTACCACTGCCACTCCTAGGGATTCTGCAGGTTGCTTTCCACATTGTATATACAATGGGACTTCAAAAAGTTCACGAAATCATACTGCGAGATAACTACATGCGGATTTCAAACATCTCTTGGACCAAAATAAACTTCTTCTTAAACTCCATTTTCCATGAACCTTAAAAAGCACCCAGGTACAAGTACAGGAGATTGTGGGGACTTGAGGGAGGCCAAGGCAGTCTTGGGATAAGTGAACTCAGCCTTACTCAACGGCCAGTTTTCTACAGGCAGGAGCCAGCCTGGTTCACGTTTATGGAAGTAACACCCTCTTCCCCCAGAAAGGCTCAGGGGGCGCTTTGTGCAGAGCAGGTACTTACTAAATTGCTGACATGGGTTCAGAAATGTTAAGAAGTTTTTACAAAATTCTACAAATTGCTTAGGACAAAAAAAAATCCCAATAGACAGATCTCTGTAAGAACGTTTCCCCATATTTCCTCAGTGCTGCAGTTTCTCTCTTTAAGAGAAGCAGGCCTAGCCTTTCACTGCTGTCCAGTAGGACCCAAGCCCTGGCTGCCGGGCAGGAGATACCAGCAACTGCGTTAACAGGACTTGTGGAACCCATGGTCACCTCTGGATACCAGCTGCTTCCGTCCCGCAGAACGTCTGTGTAATCTCCAGGCCAAATCCCACAGTTCTGCTGTTTCCTGACTCCAGGGTAAAGCTGAGGTGATTAAGCTGCACTTACTAAAACCCAGGGCCTGGGATGCTCTCCACACATTTCAGGTCCCATTATGCATGGGGACAAGCAGAAAAAAAAGCAACCACCTTCTGATTTAAAATTGCTTTCACTGCATCCTCCACTTCCTCCCGGTGGCCGAGGTCCACAGTCCAAACGTGCGGTCGGCCGATGAAGACTTCAGCATAAGGATGCTGGGACGTCAGCTGGAAAAGAAACACCAAATGCCTCAGTTGCACAGTGACTTTTTCAACAACAACAAAAACTTCCTGTGCTTTTTATTTATTTTATATTTTTAAATAGATGTATTTATTTGAAAGGCAGAGTGACAGAGAGGGAGAGACATTAAATAAGAGCTCTTCCATCCACTGATTCAGTCTGCAGATGGCTGCAACAGCTGGGGCTGGCAAGGCTGGAGCCAGGAGACTCCTTCTGGGTCTCCCACATGTTGGGAGTTGGTGGCAGGGCCTCAAGTGCTTGAGCCATCACTACTGCTTCCCAGGCGCATTAGCAGGGGGCTTGATTGGAAGCAGAGTTGGGACTCAAGCTAGTGCTCCCCTATGGGATGCAGACATTGTAGTGGCTCCACCCACTGTACCCCAAAACCTGCCCATCCCAGCCTGATGCTTTTTATGGTACTGAGTTGTACATGCATAGGTACCAAGACATTCTGGTCTTTCCCCTTACGGATCAAAACCTCCTAAGTATCCACAAAGCAGGTAAAATAAACAGTGATGGCTTCACACCCGGAATCCCACCGGGAATAAGAGGTGCAATGTCATAATCAGATGACAAGGCAGCACTTCCCCACGAGGAACGCTTACTCTCAGCCATAACCCAACCCTGACCATCATGTAGATCAAACCAGCGTGCATTATCCTAGCTACGACACACAGGTAAGCATAGAAAATTACACTAAGAACCAATCCTGGAAGGCATAGGATGATGAGAATTGTGTGTATGAAAAAGTCCTTGGAAAAGCAAAGAATTTTTAGGATGGCTTCAGGAATAATCAATCATTAATAACATTGGAGTTTTACATTTATAAGGACAGCTTGTAACCAGAACAGCAAAACATGGTGGTTCTATTTTAAAAACCAAGTGTAGCCAAAGAAAGCAAGCGTACACGCTGGCACACTTGAGGCGTGAGGTATTCAGGAGCCCAGTGTTTAAGGCAGCTGGGATTACCGCTCAGTCATGTTCCCATGGCTGTTCTTGTCATGGTATAAAGAAGCATCCTGGACACTTGCGGGTGTTTTTAGTTTGCACAATGACCGCGGAAGGCGGTGCTGCCCTCCATCTGTGCGTGGAGATGAGAGCTCCACCCCATCTCCTGACGGACAGCGGAGTCCAGCACAAGAACCAACTCGTCCAATCCAGCACCTGCCACACCACCACCATGGGCCCTGCTGGGCTCGCGTGAGTCTATTGAATCTAAAACTCTTTGACACTGTTTTAATCCATGCTGAATTTTCCCAGAGTTAATTATCATATAAGTATGCTTTATTTGAGACTTCACCAATGAGCTATCAGTGTTTCAGAAACATTGTGACAGCAACGTCAATGCCACTCAAGGTATCAGAGCTGGTAAAACACATCAGGATTGGTCCCTATCTGTAGCTATCATGCTGATGCAGTCACGTATACCTTTGTGTGTACGCAATGTATTCATAGTTAGCTACTCTTTTATAATGCCAATTATAAGCAAAAAAGGCTGACTATATTCAGCTGAATATTTTATTCTTTTTAAATACGTACACACATGAGAGGAGGAATGAGACATCACATAGTTATTACAGTTCTTGGGCCTGGCGTTGTGCAGTTCCTAGCTGCATACTGCTGAACTACGTTATTATAGATTGAGCATCCCGAATCCAAAGATTCCCAATGCTGTAAATCTTAAAACCTTTTGAATGCTGATGGGACATCACAGGTGGGAAAGTCCACACCTGACTTCATGTGAGACTGGTCACAGTCAATATGTGAGTGCAGTAAGTATGTATAAAATGACCTTCATTTAAGGCCGGCGCCGCGGCTCACTAGGCTAATCCTCCGCCTTGCGACGCCGGCACACTGGGTTCTAGTCCCGGTCGGGGCGCCGGATTCTGTCCCAGTTGCCCCTCTTCCAGGCCAGCTCTCTGCTGTGGCCAGGGAAAACAGTAGAAGATGGCCCAAGTGCTTGGGCCCTGCACCCCATGGGAGACCAGGAGAAGCACCTGGCTCCTGCCATCGGATCAGCGCGGTGCGCTGGCCATTGGAGGGTGAACCCACGGCAAAGGAAGACCTTTCTCTCTGTCTCTCTCACTGTCCACTCTGCCTGTTAAAAAAAAATGACCTTAATTTACCTTATGGGTAAAGGGAATTCCATGTTTACACTTGGTGCGATGGTTTCTTCCATCTGCTGGTTCACTCCCTAAATGGCCACAAGAGTTGGAGCTGGGCCAGACCAAAACCAGGAGGCTGGAGCTCCAGCCAGGTCTCCTAAGCAGGTGGCAGGCCCCAAGCACTTGCACTGTCCTCTGCTGCTTTCCCAGGCACATGAGCAGGGAGCTGGATTGGACATGGAGCAGTTGGGAGCTCACCAGGGCCCAGCTGTGGGATGCTGGCATTGCAGGTGGTGTCTTAACCCACTACCACAATCCCGGCCCCCGTGTGATGGTTTCATTGACAGCTTGGGTGCTCCTCTAAGACCCACAAGTCAGGGGCTTGGTTCCTGAAACCTTATATGCATGGTTAATGGACTACTTTGAACAGATTAAGGGGCAGGGCCACGATCTGATTATGGGATCTTGGAAGTGGGCCACGTAGATCTTCAGGCCACTGGGGAGTGCTGTCACCGGCGACCCTCTTGAGAAGGTATGTTATAAAAGCTGAGTTCAGGCCACTTGTTCTTTGCTTCCTGGATTGCCACGTGAGCATTCTCAGCGCACACTCAGCTGTCACCAGCCTCCCTCATCAGCTGCCCGACTCACGGGGCATCCGGTTTTGGGACTGCGGATCTCTACAAGCATGAGCCGAAACAGGCCTTCTTGCTTTGTAAGTAGCTCCTCCAGGGTGTTTTAGTTGCAGTAATGAAAAGCTGACAATACACTTGGGTCTGCTCGCCAGGATGCCTCATTATGTATATGCAAGCACTCGAAACTCCCCAGACATCCAGCAACTGAAACACTTGTGGTCCCAGGCATTTCAGAAAGGATATTCAGTCTGTACCCCACTGGAAATTATTTTCCTTTTGTGTCTTTCTTACAGTAGAGTTAGGAAATAATTTTTTGAATTTATATATGTAATTACATATGTTGTAAATGTTACATCTTTTACATATTTCACCACAGCAGAGAAAAGCAGGTGATATGCTTATTATAAAAAGAGTTATTGAGCCGGCGCCGCGGCTCACTAGGCTAATCCTCCGCCTTGCGGCACCGGCACACCGGGTTCTAGTCCCAGTCGGGATGCCGGATTCTGTCCCAGTTGCCCCTCTTCCAGGCCAGCTCTCTGCTGTGGCCAGGGAGTGCAGTGGAGGATGGCCCAAGTGCTTGGGCCCTGCACCCCATGGGAGACCAGGATAAGTACCTGGCTCCTGCCATTGGATCAGCACGGTGCACTGGCCGCGGCGGCCATTGGAGGGTGAACCAATGGCAAAGGAAGACCTTTTTCTCTCTCTCTCTCTCTCACTGTCTACTCTGCCTGTCAAAAAAAAAAAAAAAAGTTATTGAGGGCTGGCATTGTGGCACAGTGGATTAAGCTGCCACCTGCGACACCAGCATCCCGTAGGAGAGCAGGTTTGAGTCTTGATTCTGACCCAATTCCCTGTTAATGTACCTAGGAAAACATCAGAAGATGGCCCAGGGCCTCAGGCCCCTGCCAGTGATGGGAGAGACCCAGATGGAGTTCCAGGCTCCTGGCTTCAGCCTGGCCCACCTCAACTACTCCACTGTGCCCATTTGGGGAGCGAACCAGCAGATGAAAGATCTTTGTCTCTCCCTCTCTCTCGTGCCTTTCAAATAAATAGATCAATCTTTAGAAAAAAATACAGAAGGAAGCACTGGGCCTGATAAGTACAGACTTTGGCTTCAGAAGCCAAGCTGGCCCTTTCTCTCTCTCTCCTTCAGACTCCAGGACACTCAGAAGGCTGGACGATTTCCCTGGCACCTCTCCATCTTGCTCTTAGCCACTATTCTTTGTATGCTAAACACCAGAGGCATACACCACTCAGGGCAGCACACCCAAGGCACCAGTCACAGAGCCCCGGCTGCGAGCCTTCGCTGCAGTCTCTCAGGGCTGTCGCAGGCTTCAGGGCAGCAGCTTAGCCCATCCCTGCACCTGCCTCTGCCGCCCTAAGGCAATTGCCTCCCTCACTTCTTCAGCCCCCAGCCTTCTGACATGCACCCTCTCCTTCTGCCAGGCTCCAGGATCAAGTGAGAGAGGCCACAGACCCTCAGCAGCCCCAGGGAACTGTGGAAGCCTCCATTTTTTTCTCTGTGTGTATTGTGGATTCAACCCAAGGTGACGAAGCCCCAGGCTGGACAGGCCCTGCTGCCAGTCCCCTGGGCATGCGTTAGTGACCAGGTTTCCCAAGTATCAGTGTGGATTCTGAGGCTGAGAGGGATTTGGGCTTCCCCCAAACCACACAGCCAGAAAGCAGCCGAGCGAAATTCCAATCCTGATCCTTCAGCCACTTTCTCACTTTGAACAGAGGACGAAGACAATTTACAGGATGACACTGAGTTCTTACGACAAAGACGACCGAAAGCTTGATCCCAGCAGCAGCCTTTTTAATCACCCTCTTAAAACTTGCAACATAAAAAAAAAAAAAATCCTAGGACTGAATTTATGCCTGTGTTGGGTCTTTTCTGGAGATCAGCACAATGTCACGCTGTTTTCATTTTGTGGCCTGGAGAACAAACTAATTAGCTCTTCCACTGGCACCAGGGTCAAGGAAATGTGCCACCAACGTCAGGATTTGCACATCAGTGCTGTCTCCGCCCTCCCCCCTTTCAGGGCCCCTGCTTATTTACAGGGTTGCGCGAAGCACTTGGAAGCGGCAAAGTGCTCAGCCATTATCATTTACGCCTTTTGCGTTTATGGAGGCTCCGTGGTTTTACTGGTTTTACGGGGAAGGCCTTTGTGAGTGCTCTGGCCCCCGAATGCCGCGGTCCTCGCTGTTAATTTACTGAGGACTGCCTGACCTCAGCTACTTCACTCTGTGTCCATCACTAAATTTACCGGAGGATAGTTTGTAAAAGTAATGAAAATCTTATTAAATATGAGACATTACTTCAGAGTGGCTATTAAATCTCCAAGGAGAACACGAGTGCTCTTTATGGGGGAAAAAAAGGGCAAACTCTGAAGCTAGAGAATTTCTAATGGTTTACAAAATGTCAGAATAATGATTGAGAATCAACCAATGTTTCCCAAGATAAGAATAAAGATCTAATTTATATTGGAACAGAACTTTGACTATATTACTTAAGGCATTAGAAATTTTTTTTTTCCCTGAGAGCAGGCATTGTGGTTGGAAAAATTAATCCAATAGAAAAACAAAAACAAAATTGGGCTGGTGCTGTGGTGCAGTGGGTAAAGCCACCGCCTGTGCCTGGATCCCTTATGAGTACTGGTTTGTGTCCTGGCTGTTCCAATTCCAGTCCAGCTTTCTGCTAACGGCCTGGGAAAAGCAGCAGAAGATGGCCCAAGGGAATGGGTCCCTGCCACCCACATGGGAGACCCAGACGAAGCTCTCGGTTCCAGCCTGGCCCAGCAGCCATCTGAGGAGTGAACCAGCAGAAGGAAGACCTCTCTCTGTCTCTGTCTCTCCTCTGTAACCCTGCCTTTCAAATAAATAAATATATTTAAAAAAAAAAAAAAACAAAAAAGCTGAACTCACATTCACAACTGTAGGCTTTTTCTTAATCTCATATAACAGCCAAGAAGAGACATATACACAAGTGTTATGTACTAATTTATAAGAAAGAGTTGGGGCTGGTGTTGGGGCTTAGCAGGTGAAGCTGCCACCTGCAGTGCTTGCATGTGATATGGGCGCTGGTTTGAGACTTGGCTGCTCCACTTCTGATCCAGCTCTCTGCTAATGTGCTTGGGAAAGCAGTGGAAGATGGCCCAAGTTCTTGGGCCCTGGCACCCACATGGGAGACTCAGAAGAAGCTCCAAGCTCCTGATCGGCCCAGCTCCAGCTGTTGGAGCCATCTGGGGAGTGAACAAGCAGATGGAAACTCTCTCTCTGCCTCTGCCTATCTGCCTTTCAAATAAATAAATAAATTTAAAAAAAAAGAGTGAAAACCCTTCAGGACCTCAGCAGATAGAAAACAACAAACAAACTTTTCTCTGTAATGACATCCTGGCTGATGTGATCTGTGCAGTCTCCCATCATTCACTGGCAATGGGCAGAGTGTGTCTGGACTGTCCCAAATGTTTGTCAGGAAACATTAGTGTTAACAGCAAGCTTCCTGCTGCTACCTTAGTCTAAGATACTTTAAAAAAAAAAAGAAAAAAAAAAAACCCTATGTTTGGGTCAGTGCTGTGGTGTAGTAGGCTAAGCCTCTGCCTGCAGTGCCAGCATCCCATATGGGCACTAGTACGAGTCCCAGCTGCCTCTTCTCTGATCCAGCTCTCTGCTAATAGCCTGGGAAACCAGTGGAAGGTGGCCCAAGTGCTTTGACCCCTGCACCCAAATGAGAGACTTGGAAAAAGCTTCTGGTTCAGCTCTGGCCATTGTGGCCTTCTGGGGAGTGAACCAGCAGATGGAAGACCTCCCTCTTTGCCTCTGTCTGGAACTCTCAAATAAATAAAATGTTTAAAATACATATTTATTTTTCATTTATTTGAAAGGCAGGGTGACAGAGAGGAAAAGGCAGAGAGAAAGACACCTTCTTTGGTTCCCTCCCCAAACCACTGGGATGGTCAGGGCTGTACCAGGCTGAAGCTAGGAGCCATTTGGGTCTCCCACATGGGTGGCAGGGACCCAAGTACTTGAGCCATCTTCTGCTGCTTTCCCAGGAGCATTACAAAGGAGCTGGCTCAGAAGCGGAGCAGCTAGGACTAGAAGTGGCTCTCTGACAAGGTTTGCCAGTGACACAAGTGGCCGCTCGATCCACCGCACAACAGTAGCCCCGGTAGAAGATACTTTCAATCTATCACTTCACAAAGGCTCGTATACAAAAACTGTGGTAAGAAAAGAGATGGATTTCTTTTCATGCATTAGAAAAAAATCACAGGGAAGCAAACAGAGGATTACCCTCAGAATAACATAGTAACGGCTGTCGCATACCAGATACACTGCTACATGGCTCAATAAACGCATCGGCACAAGTTGGAGATGCAGGCTATCTGCATAGCTTCAGACCATTGTCCCTAAGGTAGAGGAAAACAGTAACTTCCCAGTGGATAAACCTGCAAACACTACTGTAACCAAATGATCAAGATGAATGTCACCAGTCACAAAACATATCGAGGCTGTGCATCTCCTGACCCCACGCAGTGAGAAGGTCACATCACTGCTCAGTGACCTTGCCCAAAATGCATCACCTCATACAGCAGCCCCATCCCACTCAGGGACAGTGTACCAAAAACCTCATCCGTACTCTTCAAAAACATCAAGGTCATGACTGACAATGAATGATTGAACTGTCAGAGACTGCAGGAGACGAGGAGATATTGCAAGGGAATACAACAAGGGACCCTGAACTGAATACAGAAACAGACAAAGGACCTGAGTAGAAAAACTGGCCAAGTCTAGATGGAGTCTGTAGCTTAGATAATACCACAGAGCCAGTATTTATTTCCTGGTTTTGATAACTACGCGACTTTGTAAAATTATACCAACAGGGGCAGATGGATGGAGGGGCTCTCTGTACTCTAATATTTTTCTAATTTTTCTGTATGGCTAAACTTATTTCAAAATAAAGAAGACATACATTCTAACAATCCACTTATAGGTATAGGCTCCCCCAAAATTGATGATAGCAGGGCCTCAAAACATATTTGTATGGTAAGTTTTGTAGTCCCATTATTCACAATAGGCAAAAAGTGGAAAGAATCCAAATGTCCATCAGTGATGAATACCTATGATGGACTATGCAGCATTAAACAAGGAATGTGGTTCTGATAACACCACAGCACGAAGTCTCAAAATATTATGCTAAGTAAGTCAGGCACAATGGAACACATATATATTCCATCTATACGAGGTACCTAGAATAGGCAAATTCACAGTGATGAAGTAGAATTGAGGTCATTAGGTGCTGGGGAAGGGAGAATGTGGAGTGTCTATTTAATGGGTACAGAATGTCTATTTGGGATGGTAAGTAAGTTCTGAAAATGGATGGTAGTGATGGTCCCACAACACTGTGAAAAACACTTAGTGCCGGGGCCAGTGCTGTGGTGCAGTGGGGTAAAGCCCCAACCTGCAGTGCCGGCATCCCATATGGGCTCTGGTTCGAGTCCCAGCCGCTCCACTTCTGATCCTGCTCCCTGCTAATGTGCTTGGAAAGTAGCGGAGTATGGCCCAAGTCACTGGGCCCCTGTACACACATGAGAGATCTGGAACAAGTTCCTGGCTTCAGATGGGCTCAGCTCTGGCCATTGCAATCATTTGGGGAGTGAACCAGTAGATGGAAGACCTCTCTCTGTGTCTCTCCTTCTCTCTGTAACTTTCAAATAAATAAATCTTTTTTTTTTTTTAAAGAAAATACTTAGCACCAGTGAATGGAACACTTAGAAATGAAACTAGTTAGGAAACTAGAGATGAGTCTACACATTTACACTCGGTTTTCAACATGGGTGCCAAGAGCACACTGTAGGGATGGGAAGAAAACTGGGTATGTCCATGCAGAAGAATAAAACTGCATTCTTGAATCACATACACAGCTAAAATACTACAACTATTGGAAAAAATGTTAGTGAAATGGTTTCCTCACACCAAGTCTGGGCAATGAAATTTTGGACCAAAAGGACAAGCACAAAACAGACAAACAGGACTGCCTCTTTACAGCAAAGGAAGTAATCACAGAATGAAAAGGGAACTTACAGAACGAGAGAAAACACTTGCTAACCATATATCCGAGAAGGGGATAATATCTGAAATATATAGGACATTCGAGAGCAAAACACCAAATAATGCAATTAAAAAATAAGGACTTGGATACTTCTCAAAAGAAGATGAAAAGCAAACAGCTACATGAAAAGGTGTTCAACTTCACTAATTATCAGAGAAATGCAAATCAAAATCCAGTGAGGTATCACTTCGTGCCTCTTTGAATGACTTTTATGAGACACAAGGTAACAGGTGTTGGTGAGAAAGTGGTAAACAGAGAGCCCTTGAGCTCTGTTGGCAGGAATGTGAAGCAGTAAAGTCATTACAGAAAGGAGTAGGCAGGTTCCTCAAAAAATTAAAATATAACTAATGCATGATCCAGCAATCCCATTGTAGGATACATATGCAAAGGATCTGAGATCAGTACATCCGTGAGACATCTGCACTCCCATGTACACTGTCATGCCATTCACAGGAGGTAAGGCATGGACACTACCTAAGTGGCTACCAATAGATGAATGATAAAGAAACTGTGTCTGAGTACATGCATATGGGATATGATTTAGCCTTAAAAACAGAAGATCTTATCATTTGCAATACAAAAGAAACTCCAGGACATTGTTAAGTCAGTCAGATATAGATATACAAAAATACTGCATCATCTCCTTTGTATGCAGAATCTAAAATAGTCAAATATTACAAAGTTGTAGCTATCTAAGATGAGTGAGTTCGGGCTAACAATACTGCAGTGTACACTTGCAATCCGCCAAGATGGCAGGTCTTCAGTGTTCTCACTACGCCAAAAACGGCATCTGTGTAAGGTGACGGGGTGTCAGTTTGCTTCACTGCAATGTTCAGTTTCTTGATATCAAAATATCAAGTTATTATACTATACACACACACACACACACAACTTTTACTTGTCAAAACAAAAAACCCTAGGGATCATTTTGTTAGTCCATTTTTATCCCAAACTCCGAAGAAGTCATCACCCACTAAAGCATCGACTCCTACACTGAGATGTTCTCAGCTCGGGGGAGGTGGTTTTTAAATCTTTCCAAAGAGTGAGCCCTTCAACGGCTGGCTGGTCCTGATCTCTGCACCCTAGGACCTGCACCCAGGTGTGCATACGTATTGCTAAGGAATGAATGAACCAACTGACCTCGCAAGAAGAAACCACTCATTGAAATAAAGAATTCAAATGTATGCGACCAGCTGCAGGAAAAAGCAAGCAAGCAAACAAGGGGCCCACGTCAGCAGTTTACCTGGGCCCCAGGTTAACCTTTGTGAGGTCACCTACGCATCTCTTTGCCCTTCCTATGTCTCTTGTTGCCATTTCATGAAGGACAGGAAGGGTCAGAGAAAAGAACTCCCAACGTAATCAATTCCATGAACTGGAGAGATCTGAGTCATCTCTACAGAGTACTTACTGAAAATTCATTGCATGTGCTCTTTGGGAGACAGAATCGGGGAAAGTGAAGGGTTTAAAGCAGCAGACTTGGGGAAGGTATGCCTCCCAAACATTCCTTCTGTGCTGCTGTCACATCATGGGCAGGCTGCCCATAAGGGTAACGCCCCCCAGTGCAAGGCCCTGAGTGACCGGGACGCTGCTTTGACTTCCTGTGCACACGCAGCTTTTAGCACCACTCACTAACCACACAGAAATCTCAAGGAAATCAGCCACAGCTTCCTGCACATACTTGTGTCTGACCAGACACGGGAACATCTGCTTGACCACTCACACTCTGTTGTTAATGACCTTTGCTTACAGCCCTGAATCCAATCCAACCACCCTGGCGATCCATCACCCATTGCGGATTTTCAGGAGAGCTCTGAAGGCAATTCAAAGGAGTCCTCTGTTCGTGCTTCCTGCTGGGCAGGGCTGCTGCACAGGATGGCGCTTGCTGACGGTGAGCTAACATTCAGGCAGGTCACGGCAGCAACCCACGGCACGTCTTTCAGGGCGATGGTCCCTTGAAAACTCTTTGAGCCTTTTACCCTTCACAGCCTATCAAGGACAGAAGATTCTCCTCCAAATAACTGTGTTGATTTCCTTATTACTTACATTATAGCCATGCACAAGATCAGAGTTCCATCATAACCAGAAGGCTAGAATGTCCGTGTTCACCTTAAGATAGACTTGGCCTTACTTCGTGAAGTCAGATGTAGGCTCAAATCCTGGCCAGGCACCAATGTATAAGGTGATACCACCAAGTCATTCATCTCTCTGAGCCTCAAGGCCACGCCAAATGCCCCGCCTCCCACCTCACCATGTTGAATAAAGTTAATAAGAGTGTCAGCCTCCAGTCCATGGGTCTGTCACCCGCAGACTCAATCAGGCACAAACTGAAAACATTTGGAAAAAACTGCATCTCTGAACATGTACAGCTTTGCTTGTCACTACTCCCTAAACACTCTACAATAGTTCTATACAAACACTTATACTCAGTATTTTAAGTAATCTACAGATGACTTAAAGTATACGTGAGGGCCAGCGCTGGCTGTGGCTCAGTGGGTTAAAGCAAGGCCTGCAGTGCTGCCATCCCATATGTGTGCCAGTTCGAGTCCCGGATGCTCCACTTCTGATCCAGCTCCCTGCTAATGCACCTGGGATATCAGCAGATGGTCCAGGTCCTTGGGCCCTTGTACCCAAATGGGAGACCCAGAAGCTCCCAGCTCCTGGCTTTTGAATGGCCCAGTTCCAGCAGTTGCAGCCACTTGGGGAGTGAACCAAGAGATGGAAGACCTCTCTAATTCTTTCAAATAGATAAAATAAAGCTTCTTTAAAAAATAAAGCATACAGAGGATATGCACAGGGTCTGTGCTGTTTTATGCAAGGGCCTCGAGCATCCGCAGATTTGGGGGGCAGTGGGGAGAGCTGGAACCAATGCCCCACAGATACCAAGGAACATAGCAGCATTCCATAAATAGCCACCATCCGTGTAACTGCACAGAGAACGACTTCCCAAAGATGCTTACCTCTCTCAGCGTCGGCTTGCCGATGAAAAAGTCTGTGTTTTTGCTGCTTTTGGGCGGGTTGAACTTGGGGTTCAGAAAAGCACATCCATTTGCAATGGCCTCCAAGGGAGCCGGGCCCTCATAAGGGAACCCAAGTCCAACAAACAACTGTAGGACAGAAAACACACAGCACATAAACACATCAGTCAGGACTGGCATCCCTGGCTCGCAGGGGGCTCTGCTGAGGCCTCCCTGTGCGTGCCTCAGACACGCTGGAAGGGTCCCAGGCCCTGTAGAGAAGTCGGCTCAGACCGGGATCTGAAAAGCATCACGGGGGGTTCTCAGATCCAAACTGCGCAGCTTCCCGCACTTTCCTTCTTCGCTAAGAAAGTGAGGAGGTGGGGGAGGGGTGGGGAGGGGGAGGGAGGTCAGGGGTTAAAAGAAAAAGACAACAACAAAAAGCAAGACCCAACAATCATCTTTCTGTACCTCACCGGGAGACAGGACTGGAAAAACACGCGCTTAACTAAACAGAAGCTTTCTTCACTGAGCCAAGGGAACAAGGGCCCTTTCAGGGCTGTGGGCGGAGGCACAGAGAGGTCACTGGGTGGTTTGATTGCAGTTCAAATGCGACTGCAGTCAAATGATGATGGTAGGGCGGGAAACGCAGGTTTTCACAGCGGGCTCTTCTCTAGGGGCCACCAGCACGCCCTGTCCAGTGCGGGGGAGGGTGGCGGTGGGGGAACGGGTGCAGAGCTGCTCCCCCTGCCAGGCTGCTTCCCTCCCTGGGGTTGCAAACGGTGTGCCTTCCCCACGGCAGGCGACAGATGGCAGCAGAAACACGCGTTCCAAGTCCGGGCCACGGCGGCTATAGCAGCCAGAGCTGCTGTGACAAAGCGGAAGAGCTGCAGCCTGGCGGGCGCTCATTCCTGGGTCCAAAATTGAAATAGCATCTCCCAGAAATGCCTCGCAGAGGGCACCTATCACACTGCTGGCGGGCCCTGAGGGAGTCAAGATCTCTTATTCTGCCTTTTGAATACATACGGAAATAAGTCTTTATGATTCCTTCATATTCATTTAAGAATGAATGAACAAATCCATTGTGAGCTTGTCCCATACACGCCAAGGAACCAGTTCCAAAATTGCTCCAGTCCCCAGAAGCTCATCAAGGGACAAAGGCCAAGTGGGCTCCAAGGCTGTGGCTTCCTCCCGCCCTGGTGTGCAGAACACCATGGGGCCAGCGCTGAGATGTGGCTCCTAGTGCGACATCTGCCCGGCTGAATATGGCTGGGGGTGTTTCTCCCCTCCCTGCTCGGCCATCTTCGCAGCTTCTTTCACAGAATGATTATTTGAAATTAAGGCTTCCCGGGCACACATGAGGATGCAGCATGCCATGGCTGAAACCTTGGAGGGTTACATAGTCGCTAGGGAAATTCTAGGGCAAAAAACTGTCCTCTTAGATCCTCCGTTAACTTTGATACAGGGCAGGAGGCTCATATTTCTGGGCGTTGGGAGGAAGTGCCTTGCTTTTCTTGCAAACCTTGGCTCTCACTGCTTGCAGTACTCCTAGGGGAGGGAGCTGGGGAGAGGGGCCAGCAGAGCTCCACCTGCTGCCTGGGCGCCCTCCCCTTGGGAGAAAGCAGCTGCAGAGACCACATGGGTGAGGGAGAGCATGGCCGCAGGGGCCCAGGGGCTGCAGACAAGGGCCAATCTCTACACCATCCCCAGGCTCACACTTTCCATCTTACTCATTCAGCAAACAGAAAGGAGACTGTCAAGGCCAGCTTAGGAGCACTAGCTGGGGTGGGGCTTGTGGCTCAGAGGTGGGGGTTGGGACTGCCAGCAGCAGAAGGCACAGGACGAAATGGTGCAGAGAGCCAGCTCCTAGACATTCCTGCTTGATTAAAAATGAAGGACCCAGGTTTATCACCCTTGAGACTTTCGATCTCTAGGTTCTGCTTTTTCTCTGACCTTGGCGAGGATGCGTGGGCCATCTAGGAGAAATGAGATGAGCTTGCTCAGGCTGCAGTGGGGAATGGGAAGGCACAGGGCATCCAGATCTGCGACTCTGTGAGAAGACAGGTGCTAGAAGATGCAGCTGGGTTCTGTATGGCAGTCCACAGTGCATCCCGACCTCTCAACATCAGGGCCTACCACGAAGTGCTGATCCCTTCATCACCACTACATTGCAAAGAACAACTCTGCAGTTAATGCATGAGGCACAATGCTCATCTATTTAACAGAAAATCTTGGGGAAAAAAATTTAATTAGCTCCTTCAGACCAACCAGTGTGAACCTATTAATTAAAAGGATTTGAGGCTGTTGCTTAATGGGCTTGAATGCGACCTCGGTTTAATTATAACTGAATAGCAATTTGCACCATCTCTTCTGCCCCGCTGGCACCAGAATATCTCTGTACACATAAAGTAAACACTTCGGGCCAACTCTCCCAAGCCTCACCATTTTAGAATGAAGCTTAAGCAAACACCACACAATATCTTGGCAATGAGTTTTCTCATCACACTAATTAGGATTGCAGGAAATGCATTACGTGGAAACACCAAAATAACAGTTTTCTTTGGTCATTTCTGTCAATAGGCAATCTTTTCCCTTGCTTCCTGTGTACTCATTACCTGTGCATTACAGGGAAGCAGGTGGGCTCAGGACACAGAGCGCATTTGTGGTTGGAAAGACGACAGAGTAGGCCCAGAGAACTCAGCACCACCATCGGCAAACCTCTGTGTGCTGCTGGCGTGGCCACACGTGGGCACCTTAACCACACAAAAACGTTTCCCTCCTTCCAAATGCTCTGCTTCCGTCCTCATGGTGCTCACTCAGAGTTCTGCAGCGTGGAGGCAAGAGACACGCGGCACGGATGCACGCGCGAGCCGAGGCCCCACTCCCCGGGAGAAAGCCGACCCTATGTGCTGTGTGCTCTGCCCTGCCTTCAGGAGCCAGGCCTCGGGTGGGGACCTTCCAGATGATGGCACAGGCCCCTGGCTGCCACGGCAGCTCCATCACCGAGCAGTTCTAGGCACAGGGACGACAGGCTCTTCTGGGAGCATTTGGAACCGATGCGAAACAGAGAAAGGACCAAGCACCACGCTTCAGCCATGGGACAGTGCTACACGGCCACTGACAAAGAGAAACAGCATTGCCTTATATCACTCAGGACAGCCCCTAACAGAGGTTCCTTGGGACTGGTGGCGCAGTGCAGCAGGTTAAGCCTCACCTGGGGTGCTCGCACCCCATATCCGAGTGCTGGTTTGAGTACAGGCTGCTCTGCTTCAGATTGGGTTCCCTGCTAATGTGCCTGGGAGGCAGCAGATAAGAGCCCAAGTACTTGAGTTCTTGCTATGAATTTCTGGCTCCTGGCCTGTGGTCTGGCCCAGACCCAGAAATTGCAGCTGTCTGGGAGGCTAAGAGATCATGCTGCCTTTCGAATAAATACATCAGTAAATCTTATAAAACAATCCCTTCATATTTAGATAAGAATTAATTAATAGAGACAGGGATAGAGAGCTCCTGGCTGCTAGTTCACTCCTCAAATACCTAAAAAAAAAGAGTTAGGGGCTGGCGCTGTGGCGTGGCGGATAAAGGCACCGTCTGCAGTGCCGGCATCCCATGTAGGTGCAGGTTGGAGTCCCAGCTGCTCCACTTCCGATCCAGCTCTCTGCTGTGGCCTGGAAAAGCAGTAGAGGATGGCCCAAGTCCTTGGGCCCCTGCACCCGCGTGGGAGACCTGGAAGAAGCTCCTGGTTCCTGGCTTTGGATCAGCATAGCTCCAGCCATTGCGGCCAGTTGGGGGGAGGACCTCTCCCTCTGTCTCTCCTTCTCTCTTTGTGTAGCTCCGACTTTCAAATAAATCAATCAATCTTAAAAAAAAAAAAAAAAAAAGAGTTGGACCAAGCTAAAGCTGGGCACTCCAGCACCATCAAGATGCAGAGTTCCTGTGCCTCAGTCAGTCACTTGCAAATCCCCAGACAAAAGCAAATGCATTGCCATCTGCTGATTCTGGCATGGGAGGAGGAGAGAATGGGAAGCCCTTCAAGGCTGGAGACGCCGAACATCTTCAGCTGGGCCAGCCTGAGTAGGTCACCAGTGGAGGTGGGCTCAGGCACCGCCGCCTGGGGCCACCTTCCTAGACCTCTCCTCTCCCGTTCACATTCCACAGCGGGTCCTCCCAATAGGGAGGCGGCTGCAGGCTTAGTCACAGCCAGAGCTCTGGCCTCTGCGTTCTTAAACGGGATTGTAACAGTACCAGCAGCACCGGATTTGGAATATGAAGAGACAGAATGCATGGAAAGCGCTTTAGCACCAGGGCATGGTCAAGGTGGAGATAAAGGCTGTCACTGTCCCAGTAAACCCCATGGTCATGTGTGCCATGACAACACCAGTGTGTTCAATGCGTTAAAGCGTGGCTGGCGGTTGGCTTCTGCGCTCTGCAGCAGGTTCACCCCAGCCACATTAGTGACTCTTAGTCGCGCACAGCACTTGGCACCACGGCCTCCACTCAGCGTCGCAGCGAGGCGGCAGGAGGGCAGCTTTACTGTGTATTACCACCTGGTCCCTGGGTACTTCTCACACTGTGAGTTACCTGACTGGTTCCCTCCAGCACACCTGTATGCTCCTTGAGGGCTCCACTGGCCAAATTATTTCTGTATCCAGAAATAACTAGACGAACAGCAAAAGAGTGACTGCTAATGGACTAGATCTTTGCTGCACCCAGGTGTCCCTGTGCAGACAGGGTGATGTGTTTGCGTGTAGCTGGGTGTGGGGATGTGCCTTGCATCTGGAAGTCAGACCCTACACTCTTCATCCTCCATACACAAATACTGGACAGGGGAGGAGGAATGTGCATGTCTGTGTTTGTCCGATTTCTTTCCTCATCTGGAAGGCATGGGAATGACCCAAGGGACAGTAGGAGGAACCCTGCTTGAGATGGGTGCCTGAGGACAAAGGGGAACCAGCATCTGAAAGAGAAGTGAGCTCTTGGGCTGTCACTCACATGGCCTGCAGACATCCGGGGTACCAGAAAGGCAGTGGTCCCTGATGGGGAGACCTGGGATATACAAAGGCTTGACTCATAAAAAAACAGGCAGAAATCACTTGTGGGGTCATGGCCCTCAGATCCCAGCTGGATCTCAAGTCCTTTCTTTAACCTTTCCAATTTACAAGGTAAGAACCCCTAATCTGAAATGCTTAGGGAGCAGAAGTGTGGATTTCAAATCTTGAGTTTTGGAACATTTGCACTCATAAAATGAGTTATCTTGGGGGCGGCACCCCAGCCTACACACGAAATCACTTCCACTTCCTATGCACTTTATTCCAATGCAACTGTTTCCAGTCATTTCAGCATCCTGCATTGTGACCGTGACCTATCACACAAGGTCAAGGGCGGCATTTTCCACCTGTGGCATCATGTCTGCATTCAATACTTTCTTATTGTTGAGTTGTTCAGTTTGGGAGTTCCCAAGCTCTAACCAAAGGCTTCCTGGAGGTCAGGTGGGCACAGGCAACGTACCTGTGACTAGAAAGCACAGTCCCTGTGCACTCGTGGTGCCGCATGTGGGTCTGGTCCTAGGTGCTGCTGTAAGCCCTGGTTTTGAGAACATTCCTGGACAGTAGGCAGAGCCACAGCTGCTGGGGGCAGTGTGTGAAGGTGGGGGCAGTGAGGGGCAGGCATGGAGCAGGATGGGGTCAGGCGGTGCATTCTACACAAGCCCCATCGCATCCAGGCCTCTGGGTAGGTGCCACAGTCCTGTAGACACACAGATGAGCAGAGCACACAGGATGGTCATGGTCCGCTCGACTCCTGGAGGGCTGAATGTCAGGAGATTTGCGTCAAGGTGGGTAGAGGATGAATAGGGGCAGCAGCAGAGCTTCTCCAGTGTAGAAAGAAGGGCGCCTGGCCTGGCTCCGAATCACACAGTTCCAGCCCTTCGTGCATGCCAAGGTAGGATGCAAACACCCTCTTTGTTCACAGTAACAGAGCTTCCCCAGTGGAGACGGTTGGAGGTGGAAATCAAGGTCAAAACCAGGAAGGCGAGGAAAGAACCCACATGAAGAGAGCTGGAGATTAAAGCCACAAAAACAAACAGGCCACCCCAGTGAGCCCCAAGTTGCCGTGCAAACTGTACTCCTGGAGTTGGCTGGCCTGAATGGCTTTCCTGTAGTCCTCTGATAAATAATTCACGCGCCGGAATGTACACCCCATTTAGAAGCGTACTCTGGATTCCGACAACTAGCTGATCTTTCAAGCCTCGACTTCCGGATGAACTCAACTGCTCCCACCCTTACAAGGCTCCCTGAAGCCAGGGTCTGCTAATGACTCCAGACTGCTAGCGGCAGGCGGGGACAAAATTCCACTGAGTGGACGCTTTCCTGCCCTGGTGCAGAGATGCAAGGACAGCTTGCAGAGGATCAGCATGGAGGCGGAAGCTGAGGAAGCATCAGTCTGTTGCTGCACCTCTCGGGGAGACCAGAGCTGCTTCCCTCTCCAGTCCCACGTCTGAGGCACGTGTGGACCTCCTCACACCACAGCCGCTGCCCGTCGGCAGCTCCAGCTCTCCGCTTCTCACATGCATCGGAATAAATCGCTTTTAAATTGCTCAGGGAGGCCGAAAAAGGAGAGGGAGGCAGAAGGGGTCATAAATGCAAAGCCTGCCTGGTCTTTGATGCCATTATTTCAAAGCCCGGGATTCATTCACTTTAGTGCCTGCTGCTGTGGCCAGCGTGTGAGGGGAGTCTAAGTGATGGAGTGCTGTGTCCTTGTCATATCTGCCAGCCTTTTGAGCCATCATTCCACGAGCAGTGTTTTAATATATTCCAGGCACATGGACAGCCACTACGGGATGGGATCAGGGACACTCAGGAAGGCACTACTTTTTCAGAGATGAATATACACCCTTCATGTTCAAAATGCAAACCGCAACTGTTGGCTGTTAAGGCAATCTCTCACATCATTGCCCGGGCCTTCGGGTCCTCTATTCTTGTCCGCCCCTGGATATTAGGGATCTCAATTTTGGCCTATTTCCTATTCCTTGACAGGGTAAATGGATGGGAGGTAAGTAAGAGTTCTTTTAAAATCTGCAAGGCTGAGCAAGACACTCATGAGGCGAGGTTAATACAAGTGTGCGAGACAGCAGTGACACGCTGTTGAAATCCAGCACTGGCAAATGCTATTTTCAAGGAGCTTGAACTTCTTCCATCCCCCGAAGTGGAGAAAAGTAAAATGAGGCCAATGGCAAAAACAGTTGTCACCATCAGAGGATGTTCTGACAATTCTGAAGTGTCAACCAAAGCAGAAGGCGATGGGAAACCAACAGTGAAGCTGGGGACACGCGTCCTGCCAGCGAGGCTACACCCAGGCATGGGACTACAGGTGACCTTGAAAGGAGACACAGTCATAATCAAAACAAGCCAGGCCTTTGGCCAAGGAGATAAGCAGGTGTCTAACGATTTTATTCATGGAATCACCCAATGGCTTGATGGTACAAAGAATAAAATGCATTTCCAGATGGTGAAACTGAGGCAAAGAGGAGCCACATATTCTGTTGGCTGGTGGGGGTCCATCGAGTTTCTCACACGAGGGTGTTTCTGAGGATGGGATGTCCTGGGTTTAGCAGAGCTTGAATTTGCAAAACAAAGAAAATCATGGAGGGGCCACTTCCGAGTCTTGATCCCAGGTCCAACTCTCTAGCCTACTTCCTCATGTTTACCAGAAAATTAACAGTAACACCTGCCCTGTCCACCGCTCTTAGCTGTTGTGGCAATCACCACCACAGGTGAATACATCTGCCAGAAACAAACCGCAGCCCAGTGGTTGGCCGTCACCATCAGGCCATGGAGGCCATCTGCTCAACCTCTCTCCCCACTGAGCCCCTAAAGGAAGTCAGACAGGGACCAGTGCTAAAAAGTCCACTATTAAAGGCAAGCTTCCCAATGCTGCAGCAAACACCGTGAGAGAGATCCACCTGATTTCTTCATGACCGTGCCCCTCGCGTGGTTCCTGGCACGTAGCAGCTACTCAGTAAATACTCATAAAATTCATCAACGAGGAGGCCTCACTCATCAACATAGGGAGATCATTTAACTTAAAAGTGCCAGCCAACCCGTCCAGGCCAAACTTGTTTCTTCACAAATCCAGAATGTAGAAAGGACATAGCCCACTGGGCAGACTTCCCCATGGAGTCCAAGTACCACACCCTCAGGCTACGGCTCAGCCAAATACTCCTCAGTGGCTCCCCAAGCTACCTCCACCACACAGTCTCAACCCTGCCTACGGCTGTGGCCATCAGACCCTCACCTCCTCATAAGGTTCATCTTCTACTCTTTTAATACTTACACTAGCCAAGTTGGTTTCTAGCTCTCTCTTGAACATGTCATCCTGTTTTCCACCTGACTCACCCTGCCTGGCCCACACGCCAGGGGTGGTCACACCCCATTCATTTCTGCCATCTTCTATGATGCCCTCTGTGATGTTTGCGCCCATGGGGACTTCCCATTACCTAGCTTCAGTGGCCAGCATGTACTGTGGGAAGAGGAGGAATGAGGACGAGCTGGGTGGAGGAGTTCGGCACCCCCGCTCATGGTGCAACCTGAAGTTCCATCACAGGGTCCTCCCCCAGGAAAGGCCTTACTTTTCCCATCTGTATCCTGACCCCCAGCCTAGATTAGAGGCCCCATGAACATGCTCTTGGACTAAAATTCAGGGGTGGGGACCTTTCTCCTGCCAAGGGCCATTTGGATATATATAACATCATTGGTCAGCAATACAAAATTATCAACTTAAAAATAAGCCTGCCACAGATTTATTGAATTTTGAGTCCGGCCTGCAGTCGCTTTAGCAGAGCCAGAACAGATGGTTTTGTGGGCCTCATACGGCTGGTGGGCCAGACGTCCCCAGCCCTATAACCAATTAACAAACCAGCAGTAACCTCCATCCACGGCAACACTGACTTCACAGTGACAGCTGACAGGGCCAATCACTGTCTGGACAGGGCCTCAAGAGCTACTGCAGGCCAGCACTGCAGCTCACTAGGCTAATCCTCTGCCTGCAGTGCTGGCACACCGGGTTCTAGTCCCAGTCGGGGCACCGGATTCTGTCCCGGTTGCTCCTCTTCCAGGCCAGCTCTCTGCTGTGGCCAGGGAGTGCAGTGGAGGATGGCCCAAGTGGTTGGGCCCTGCACCCGCATGGGAGACCAGGAGAAGCACCTGGCTCCTGGCTTCGGATCAGTGCGGTGCGCCGGCCGCAGCGGCCATTGCGGGGGGTGAAACAACAGAAAGAAAGGAAGACCTTTCTCTCTCTCTCTCACTGTCCACTCTGCCTGTCCAAAAAAAAAAAAAAAAAAAAAGAGCTGCAGCACTGAAGTAACAGCACGGAAGATTCTGATCCCATTGTCAACACGGAGGGAAGCCAGCCTGGGAACCGCACGCCTGGTGAATGTCGACACAGCTACTGAAAACCCACCTTGGTCTCCCGGAGAAGAAACTGCAGGTCCCGTCCACTGAGGATGCCGTGGTTTTTCACGTAACTGGGAATATTCTTGGTACTGGAGCCGTAAACAGTCGCGTGCACCTCCATGTACGTGTGAATTATGTCCAAGTAGAACTTCTTATTCTAAAGAGAACACACAAGCAGAAAGTGTTTCTCTCTTCTTTTCATTGGTGTTAACAACCTGTCCCATTGCACAGAACTGTAAGTGCCCAGGGCCACTGGGGGGGGGGGGGCTGGGCGAGAGAGAGAGAGAGAGAGAGAGGGAAGGAGGGAGGGAGGGAGGGAGGGAGGGAGGGAGAGAGAAGGAGAGAGGGAGAGAGGGAGAGAGGGAGGGAGAGAGAGAGGGAGGGAAGGAGGGAGGGAAGGAGAGAGAAGGAGAGAGAAGGAGAGAGGGAGAGAGGGAGAGAGGTTGACTACTGAAATTTCTTTTAAAGCGACCTGACTAGCTATGGGTTAAAATAGATTGCTCCAGCAGTTTAGCAAGAAACCCATGAAAGGCAACAGAGCACCAAACACCAACTTCTGCACACAGCCAACTGTCCTGAACTACAACCCCTGCTTTGTCAGTTAGCATGGTCCCCCATTCTTCCTTTGGGTCATTTTCTTGCTCAAAGGAGAGGAGGTTGGGGAAGGGAAGTTCAAAGACAGCAGTAGGTTGGGCTGGAGTATTTATCCGGAGATGCTAAGCTGTCCCCAAGGAACAGAGACATCCCGGGTCTCGCCACTATTTCTAGTGAGGACGAACTCATGTTGTGGGAGCTGGATCCCACCTAACTCAGGTCACAGGGAGGTGGGTGTTCCTCACAATGTGGGTTGATTGGCTCAGGATCTGGAGACAGATTGAAAATATGCAGGGAGACTGCTGCGGACAAGAGGGACTCTGTAAACCTGGATGAGCCCTGCGAGCACTTCGACTTTTTGCTGCAAGCCGAAGCAACCCTCTTCCTGCATGCGTGGTCAGTGAATTTCCAGGCACGTTTCTAAATCCAAACCACCTGTGGCGGGGGAGCAAGCTCACTCTCTCTTCCTCCCCAGGCTTCCGCGTGACTAAGTTGGACAAGCCGCATTTTGTGGGTTGTTTTATTTTTTTTTTGAAATTTGTAACGTTCAAGTTCTGTAATGTTTTCCAGTTGTAGGAAAGTGGGACATGGTTTTCTCATTCTAAGTCTGTTTTTGGACACTCCAGGCAAACCTATTAATAGCCAGTCTTGTGACTTTGGGTGGTAAGGGACACAGGGGGTGTGGCACCAGGGGTTGCACCACATGGGGGAGTGGTGGACAGGCTCTGACCATGGCAGGCTGCCATCTGCCCTGGGGAATAGTGCAGAGGTTTCTTGACCTTGGGGAAATGGGTTTCAAATCACGCCCCAAAGCCTGCAGGATGCAGAAGCAGCAGAGTTCTGGTTGCAATCAAGAAGCCCGGCCCTGCAGCGGAATGCCCGAGTTAAACATGCGAGTACACAGTGACACCACATTTACAATTGGCACTGGGTCAAGTTCATTTGAAGGGCTCTAGGATATGGTGCTTGTGTGAGACATTGGTAACACCTGCCCCCACACAGCCTTCTCAGGGCCCTGTGCCCACCCACAGCCCTTACAAAGCAGGCAGGGGGCTCTGTTACCCTGCCCCCAACCTGCTGTCTGGCTTAGGGTGGGGTAGGACCCCATCCTCCGCCAGCCAGGTGGAGTGAGCCAAGCAGACCCTGTCTTGCGAACTCAGGATCTTGTGCACAGAGAGGTCCCTGGCAGATGCCCGTGAACTTCAGAGCAGGAGGGGCATTCAGGGTGGGGTCTGGGCAGTGAGGGACCAGGTACATTATCAGAAGCCTGGTGCCTGGGTGGGCGGCAGGGTTGAGAAAAGAAGAAAGGACTGAAGGGAGGGAGAGGAGGAAACAGATCACAGCTGTCAATAAGAGGAACCCAGAGAGTTACTGTGATCCAGACGTCAACCCTGCCAGCGAGTGATGGGAGGCACATATAGAAAAGATGGAGGAGGAGGAGAAGGCACAACAGAAGCAGAAACAGAAAAGAAAGCAGAGAAAGGAGAGGGAGAAAGAACCAGGGCCCAAGGATGCTATAGTTTCCGTGTGTTTGCAAGTCCTTCCCTGCCCGAAATTCTCCAGAAATTCTGGATCCTGGAACACCAGCAACTATCCAAACTCTTCGCAGACCCCTTAAGCTACTCTGGGTGGACTCCCATCATGCACAGGGACTCTCCCAGGACACCTGCAGGCCTCACAGCAGGCACCTCTCCCTTCTGCAGCAGAAGGGAGCACAGGCTCCAGATGAGGTCTGTGCTGAGTGACAGGCCCGAGAGTGAAGGGCCCATCTGGCTCCTAAGATACTCCCTGCAGACAGACTTAAGACTGGGATTCCCAGACTAAATGCCTAGGGAAGGAACAACAGATGAGGTTGTACATGCACTGCTATCAAATCCCAGAAAAGGCTGGGGCTCCCTCAAACACAACAAGGGATCAAGTTCAGGCAGATAGGAAGAAATGTAGGTCAAGGATGGTAAAGTCAATGAACTTAACAAGACATGATAAAGCCTGAGAGCAAAAATTACCTTCAGAGAGGATTTACATAAATTCCCCCAGGAGAGGATTTCAACAGGTGGTTACAGGAACAGAAAGTCTCAAGCCTAACTCTTAACCTTGGAAGGCGACGTGACAGCTGAGGAATCCCACCTCAGGCATCTTGCTGCCACCTGTCAGAGTTCTCACCAGAGGAATCTGGTGGGGGTGAGCCACGTTATCTGTCCCAGGCCAAGGTGCCACTGGAACCTCTCGTACCAAGTTACTGCCACTGCCACAGTTCACGCTCACTGGATGCTAGATGAACCCAGAGAGGCATCCCCGGCTCAGATCTCTTTCCTGAATTTCGTGCCCAAATATCCTGAACGTGAGGCTGGCACTGCTGTGCTGCAGGTTAAGTCATCTCCTGCTACGCTGGCATCCCACATTGTAGCACCACTTCGAGTTCAGGCTCTGCTGCTTCCAATCCAATTTCCTGCTAACGTAACCAGAAAGACAGCTGAAGATGGGAGACCAGGATGGAGTTCCTTGCTCCTGGCTTTGGCCTGCCCAGACCTGGCTGTTGCAGCCATTTGGAGAGGGAACCAGGGGATAGAAAATTGATATCTCCCTCTCTGTCACTGTCTTTCAAAAGCCCCAGCAAATATCCAGAATGCTTCTACCTAGTGGCTACAGCCACTTCTATACAACAGGTCAAAAAAGGGAACCTACCACCTTAACCGGCCAGCATCCTTTTGTCTGTTCCTGTGTCCAGCAACTGCTGCTGTCCCCAATCTAGGTCCCTGGACTAGACTTACACTTGTCCTTCCGTTCCCCCCACCTCCTTACCCCCCCCCCCAACATACGCCTACACACATCCACTTAGTCACAGTGCCCTGATGATTCTGCCTTCACAGCATCTAACTGGTCCCCCCCCCCCCCTCCAGACTCTGATCCTCACTCTACTGGACTGTTCTAGGATTAACACAATCAACACCTAGCACACTTTAGTTCTTCCAAATACACACCAGTGTTGAGAATGACTACAAAAGAGTATGTACAGCTCCATGCTATTTTTGTCCATGTTTAAGCCATTCTCTAAAACCATGGACAATGTTTTAGACATCTGGACATTTGCAGAGAAAACAGAGAAATACGCAGAGGGATGTTTTACATCAACTTCCAAGTACTAATTAACAGGGCTAGAGGCAAGGTTTGGGGAGGTGGATGGAGCAGTACCTGTAATTATGCCACTTTTCTATTTAAAAATATTGCAAGACACGAACAGTCACACACCTGGGTGCTGGGGATACAGATGTCTGCAGCGACTTGAATGCACTCCGATAAAGTTCATGTGTTGGAAATGTAATTCTCACATTCACAGGTTCTTGGGCATTTGGAGGTGGGGCCTTTAGGAGGTAATTAGGCTAAATGAGCCCCCCCCCACGGTGACATTATGGGCTCCAAAGGAAGAGGCGGCAGGAGCTGAGCCAGCACGCTGTGCTCTCTCTCCTGTGACGCCCCGTCACAGTGAGCAGCAGTGCGAAGGCCCTCACCAGCTGCTGAGCAGGTGCCGGCATTGAGAGCCAAGTAAACCTGTGTTCTTGATCAGTGACCTGGTCTCAGGCGATTTTGTTACAGCAACAGAAAGCAGATGATCATAGCCTCTTATTTAATTGTTTTTAGTATACCTGTCTCTTAGTGGAAATAGAAAGTTTAAAATAAGCGCCGCCTGGGGCCAGCACCATGGCACAGGAGATTAATCCTCCGTCTGCAGTGCTGGCATCCCATATGGGTGCCGGTTCTAGTCCCGGTTGCTCCTCTTCCAGTCCAGCTCTCTGCTATGGCCTGAGAAGGCAGTGGAGGATGGCCCAAGTGCTTGGGTCCCTGCACCTGCCTGGGAGACCTGGAAGAAGCACCTGGCTCCTGGCTTCGGATGGGCGCAGCTCCAGCCACTGGGTAGTGAGCCAGTGGATGGAAGACTTTTCTCTCTTTCCTTCTCACTGTCTGTAACTCTACCTCTCAAATAAATAAATAAGAAATCTTAAAAAAAAAATAAACACCACCAAGACAAAACAAAACCAGTCTGTCCCAGTCTCCAAAGCCCTCCCCATTCTCTCCATGGCGGAAGGTTTGGCTCTCGCCATGCAGGTAGTCAGAGGCTGTCTCTGCTTAGGATGCACTGTGTGTGCGTGCAGGGCCTGGGGTGGCATCCAGCAGATGTCACCCTTCCTTTTTGTAGCTTAGTCAACCAGGCCATAGGGAAGGTGACATCACAGAGTTGGGCATCCCACTGACCATCGTCCTTCTCTCATGTAAGAGGCCAAGAGGAAAGAAAATACTCCTTTCCAAAAGCCCTAGCACTTTCAAGCTACGTGACATGTGGCTGAAGAGAGCTTCAGTCAAGCACCCTGCCACAGGACAGACACCACTGCCCCATCTCAGAGCAATGGAAAATGCCACCAAGGGCCTCAGCTCAGCAACCTGCGGCCCCCTGATGCTTCCAGTCTCTAGTTCAATCTGAATTCCCATTTAGAACAACTCGTCTGATTTAAAATTCATTCTACCTAGGCTCATTTGAGGGGATGCAAAGAAAGAGAGTGGGTGCTGCAGTCAGCGAGCTGGGTAGCAGGTGTATCTTTGGCTATTTGTAGTTGTCGTTGGAGGCAGGTACATCTGCTGAACTGGTATGAGGTATTTAGGGCTTGGGAAGAGACCTTTAGGGAAACAATGCAAACTAAACCACACTCGGGAGAGTCCGCAGGACGGGAAGAGGTAGAAGGCAGGGCCAATTGGAGAATGGAAGCGCGTTCCCTGGCTTCTTTGTTAGCTGGTGAACTGGGAATGTAGGCATATTTGGTAAGTGGCATATTCTGAGCCTTGGATTGGAGTGGGCAGTATGTATTTTTCTCCCCAGTAACACCCTTGCTACCTGCTGTAGATACATATCCTTTCTCCTAAACACAACTGCCCTTCAACCACATGGCACCTGTCATTTCAAAAGAAAAAGGACCCCGATTCCCTGCCACAAGCTGGTTCATCCAGTGGTGAGCACCCAGTGCATCCGAGCTCATGGAAATCCCCCCAGGAAGTACTGGATGGGTATGAGAAGTCAGCCCCTCTCTGGAGTGACAGCAGTGAGCTATCAACCTGTTGAGGCAAGCATGGGTCATTGCATGGAGGTCAGGCTCCTGGCAGAGAAAAATTAACGTCATGCACAGAAGAGGCCACATGGGAGGGTCGTCCTGGCACGCTCATAGTCCATGGCCAGCCCAGGTGCATCCTTGCCCTTCCTTGGGTTCCAAGAGCTGGCTACTACCCACCATGGGCTAAGCTCGTAAAGGCAGGCTTCACTCCTCTACAGCAAGAACTCTAGCAAGACAACCACATTTTGCAAAACTTCATGGAAAACAGACATGAATTTCATGACTTCCAATTTTCTGCACCAAAATAAATGTATTCATTAATTCAATTTTCTGCATGTATTTTGAAGAACGTTTGTACACTCAGCATTGGATATTTATTTGGTCTACCATAGATTTTCAATCATTTCTCAAGTCGTAGCTTCTATCTGCTTTTCTGCCATAGCTTTTACAAATCCATGGCGATACAGCCTGCTTTTTCTCTACGAAACCCAAAACCATGGTGTCAGTTTTGACCGAATCTAGACACGGGAGTCCTTTACTGCTGCCGTGACATCACTTGCTGAGAGGCTGCACTTGGACTTGTCTATGGCATTGAATGAAGACCCTGTCAGTCTGTCTCCATTCACTCTGGCGTCTGTCCCCTCTTGCTCTCCGAGCTCTGAGTGGAGCTCCTGTGTGGTGGTGACGCACACCCGTGCACCCTCCCGGATTCCTGCCTTCGCTGTCTCAGGCACTGCTCACGGCCAGGCTGCTCCACACCACCAGGCCAGGAAGAAGCTCCATGGTGGGATGGGGCAGAGGGTCTCCTTTCTGAAAGGCATTCCAGAACGAGGGAGGTTCTGGGCCTCTGTCAGGTGAACTCAGGCTTTGGGGACAAAGAATATAAAAGGACAAATAAAATCCGCCGCCTCTCTGTCCCAGACACAGGCAAGGAAGGCTGCTCTCACACTTTCCCGGGATTCCAGGTCCCCTGTCTGCTCTATGTGACTCCCGGTGAGGCAGTGTGGTGACCTGTGTGGTGACCTCCCCATCCTGTCATTTGCCTTCTCTCTGCCTCCCTTCCTTTCTCCCTCATCCTAACAGCCCTGGGTTGGTACCTCCTTCCCCACTGAAATTGTCTTTATTTTTAAGGAATACAAATTTCATAGGCACAATGTTAGGAATATAGTTATTCTTCCCAGCATACTCGCCCTCCCACCAACACTCCCACCCCTCCTCCTCCTCCCTCTCCCCTTGCCAGTCCCATTCTTCATTAAGATTCATTTTCAATTAACTTTGTACACAGAAGAACAACTCTATACTAAGATTTCAACATTTTGCACACACACACACACACACACACACACACGCGTGCACGCACGCACACACACACACACACACTGTGAGAACTAGTTTTACAGTTAACTCTTAATACAACTCATTGAGGACAGAGGTCCTGCACGGGGAGTTACTACACAGTGGTGCCTGTTGTTAATTTAACAATTAACATTCCGGAATGCCAGTTCGAGTCCTGGCTGCTCCTCTTCCTATCCAGTTCCCTGCTACAGCCTGGGAAAACAGCAGAAGATGAGCAAAGTCCTTGGGCTCCTGCACCCATGTGGGAGACCCGGGAAAAGCTCCTGGCTCCTGGCCTCAGGTAGGTCCAGCTCTGGCCATTGCGGCCATCTGAGGAATGAACCAGCAGATCAAAGCCTTTGTGTCTGTCTGTCTCTCTGTCTCTCTCTCTGCCTCTTTCAAATAAATAAGTCTTTTTTACAAAAAAAAAAAAAAAAAAAGAATTTTTGGGCTCACAAGGGACACAGTCTCAGGCTTGGCCCAGCTCCTCCTGACACCCTCTAAAGCCCTGCCAACTTCTCCCCTGCTGTCAGTGCCACGTTCTGCCACCTGCTCCTGGCAAAGGAGCTCAAGTCCATGACTACTTAAGGGTATATGGTAATCAAAAATCACATGCCAGGAGAGCTACAAATCTTAAAACGTATATTGTACAATGAGTTTATCTTCCCTTTAACTTAGCTATAGAGTGTAAGGTTCTTTCTGAGGACTTGGGACGTAGGAGGGAGATAAAAGCCAGCAAACTCATGTGCCTGCTCATGTGTCCAAACTTCAACAAGAACAAACAATTCTTTTATTCTAAGATTAGAGATAAGCCCCCAACATGCAGATCTCTGGGATTCTCAGCCGTGAAGCAGAAATAATTTATACTGCGGGGTAATTGAAAATCTGTGCAGTCCTCGGCTCATTTATACTCAAGGTCAAGTTGTGTGTGTTGAGGTAGGGGGTAGGGGAGGGGAGTAGCTCTTGATGCCTCCCACTCAGGCTGCAGAGGGCTCAGGGAGACCCTTGGAAGCTACGACTCTCAAGGCCTGTCCTCCCCTGTCTCACCACCTCCAGCCCAAATCCCTGCCTCTCCAGGAGAAAACACAGTGCTCGATATGAAAGCGGGAGGAGTAAAGACACCCAGCTCTCGTCTCCAGCCTGGTCTGAGGTGCCCCTGTGGGTCTACAGGCATAAAAAGGGATCTCTTCCTTGTGGCGCCCTAGGCTTCACTGTTAACTCTTGACCCCTGGCACGGGCTGCATAGCTGGATAGCAGGCTGTTCCTATGTACCTACTGGGCGCGAGGGAGAGGAAAGAGTATCTATAAGCACTTGGCTTAGTATTCACCACCTGATTAGGTAACAGTCCTGGTCTCCAGTCTGAACAAAGAAACGGGCAGGAAGATTTTGGAGGATCGTGGCTTCTAAATCCGCACAGGACAACGGGCTCCAAATAAGACGTGGCTGAAGGTGCCAGGAAGCTGTCATCGTTCTGCGGACTCGAAGCAGGGTCACCAAGGCTGTTCAGAGATTTGCCGCGCGTTCTGAAGCGCCCTCCGCCTGGCGGCTCTCACCAGCACGGCAGGGCGGGATGGCTGTCCGTCTATAAACAGCCCTGGCAGCAGCAGGCCAGGCACACCCCCACCCCCACGGCTATGCAGACGCAAAACCATCCAGCTGTTTCGGGCGCCCTGGCCACATTGTGTAAAATTTAGTAGGCAGTTTTGGGTCATCGGTGAAGTCATTTGGCTCTTGCTTCCAGCTCTGTGACTAACTTTCTGGTGGGAACTTGGGCCAGCTCCCAAGCTTCAGTTTCCTGATGTGTAAAACGAGCGGGGATTAAAATTGCTGTTAACTCTCACGGGTGTTCACGGCAACAAATGAGATCTTGAGCACCATGGTGAGACACAGGAGCTCAGCCCTAGCATGCTCTCCCTGTGGCACACCCCTCCATCTCTGCCCCTGCAAGAGTCTGGTCCACCCTCCCCCCTCCCAGGGACCCTGGCCACCCCGCCGGCCCCTCCCCAGGCCGAGGCTCCCCCACCTCCCAGGGAGAGCACGTGGGCTCGCTTCCACCTCGCCACATGGCTGCGGCCCATTTCCAGTTCTGCGCTCCAGTGCGTGAAGGCTGCACTTGCTCAATTCCTCTGCAAGGCACTCAGCCTGGTGCCATCTGCACCGCTACCCACGGCTTCGCGATGATGGATGTGTCAGTCGGTAATAATGTGCATAATCTCTTCCCCCAGAACACCAAGTGTCAACACTCGTCCTTGTAGGCTGGGACCTGATGTGTGACAAACCAGGCCGTTTAAACCCCAAGTCCCTCCCTCCCTTCTCCCTTCTCCCTTCTCCCTTCTCCCTTCTCCCTTCTCCCTTCTCCCTTCTCCCTTCTCCCTTCTCCCTTCTCCCTTCTCCCTTCTCCCTTCTCCCTTCTCCCTTCTCCCTTCTCCCTTCTCCCTTCTCCCTTCTCCCTTCTCTTCTCTTCTCTTCTCTTCTCTTCTCTCTCTCTCTCTCTCTCTCGGGCCCCTTCCTTTTCCTGCTCGCATCACATCAAGTAGCAGCCTTCGACATTCCGGGCGTAATCTCTGTCCTATCTGAGACGTAGGGATCAAGATCGGCGGTCAGGATTCCCTTGAAAGGACGGCGACAGCCAGGCTTTCACAAAGGGGCCGATCTCTAAGAGGGAAGCCAAGAATCCCCTCTCCCCACCCCCTCAACATCAATCACGGGCCCCTCAACATCAATCACGGGCCTCTCAACATTTCTTCGCTTCATTCCCGATTTCTTGAAACGCCAAGATAGCAAAAATAAAAGGGATCCACCTAATTAGAGTGCATCCGAATCTGAGATGCTGCCAGTAAATGTATTCAGCGGGCAGAAGCAGCTGAAGCATTCAGAGGCAGCAGTTTGAAAACAGGAACAATGAAAATACCCCCAGGAAGCAAAGGTGAGGTCTCACTCTTGTCTATCAGTTTGGAAAATCTTCTTCCCGCTTCCTGTGTCTTCCACTCCCCCACTCCCTCCGCCTCCCTCCTGCCTCCCATATTTCCCGGTTCTGTGACCCATCCCCAACACACTCAGCCTTGAGGATGAACAGGATCACGGGGCAAGGGCCTGGAGCCAGGAAATTAGGTTCCCAGACTTGGCGCTGCCCCTTTTCTGGCCCTGTGCCTTCAGGAAGTGGCTTCCTCCACCAGAAATCGGTTCCTCAGGCACTAACCAGCTCCCCCTTCCAAAGGGGTCCAAAGCATTGTGGGTAAGGAAGAGAGTTGTCAACAGCCACGATCCATCTCCTGATTCCTCCAGCCACTCTCCTCTATCCCATGCGCACAGCTGCTGAGGACCGGGAGTTCTTGGGAGGGAAGGATTGAGGTCACGAGTGGAGCCCTCCCGGATGGAATCAGTACCCTTCTAAGAAGAAACCAGAGATCTGGCTCACTCTCGTTCTGCCTTCTGAGGATGTAACCAGGAAGAGGCCCTCACCTGAACCTGACCATGCTGGCAACCCCTGCTCTTAGACTGGGCCTCCTCAGCTGGGAGGCATAAGCCTATGCCCAGTGGGGCATCCAGGCTCTGGTGCTTTGTCACAATGGCCCACAGATTAAGCCAATGGTGAACTGTGGTCCCTGGTCTTTGTTCAAGAGTTGTCTTCCTACTCAGAAATGCCAGTCTGCCACTCACCACTCCTGGTGGGGAGGGGTTCCTCTTTTCAAGCCTGCCAAATGGCCCCTTCTTCTTAATGTTTTCCTTAAGCAGGACATGGAGAAACACTGAAGGCTGTGGCTTGTTGTACACCTAGGCTATTACTCCCAGCTGCAAGTCTGCACAACGTGATACTGTACTGAATACGAAGGCAACAGTCACACGGTGTTAACTATTTCTGTCTCTAAACACAGAAGAGGGACAGTAAAAATATCAGGCATCAGGAATTTTTTTAAAAAGATTTTATTTATTTATTCAAAATCAGAGTTACACAGAGAGAGGAGAGGCAGAGAGAGAGAGAGGTCTTCCATCTGATGGTTCACTCCCCAGATGGCTGCAACAGCCAGAACTGCGCTGATCCGAAGCCAGGAGCTTCTTCTAGGTCTCCCACGTGGGTGCAGGGGCCCAAGGACTTGGGCCATCTTCTACTGCTTTCCCAGGCCATAGCAGAGAGCTGAATCAGAAGAGGAGCAGCCAGGTCTCGAACCAGCACCTGTATGGGATGCCGGCGCTTCAGGCCAGGACGTTAACCCGCTGCGCCACAGCGTCGGCCCCAAGGCAACAGGAATTTTTGAGCTCTACGATTACGTTGAGGGGACTGGCTTTGTATATGTTGTCCGCTGCTGACTGAGCTGGTTCACGCAGCCACTGCCTGACTGTACAAGAACATAGTCGTGCTCACGGATAGGCTGGAGTACACCACATAAGTAACACCAACAGGGCCAGTTCAGAGACTTGCCACAAGTTTTACATTTAAAATGGTGATGGTGGGCTGGCGCTGTGGTGCAGCGGGCTAAGCCTCTGCTTGCAGCACTGACATCCCATATGAGTGCTAGTTTGAGTCCCGGCTGCTCCTCTTCCGATCCAGCTCTCTGCTATGGCCTGGGAAAGCAGTGGAAGATAGCCCAAGTGCTTGGGCCCCTGTACCCTCATGGGAGACCAGGAAGAAGCTCCTGGCTTCGGATCGGCCCAGCTCCAGGTACTGTGGCCATTTGGGGAGTAAACCAGCAGATGGAAGACCTCTCTTTGTCTCCTCCTCTGTCTGTAACACTACCTCTCAAATAAAAAAAAAAAAATTAAAAAAAAAAAAAGACAAACCTTTAAATAAATGGTTACGGAGCTCTGTCCTGTGATTCAAATAAAATGTACTTTGTGAAAAAGAAACATGTGCCTGGAAACAAAACTCATCTCTTCCCATATTTTCTGATTTTAAAAAAAATAATTGATGCTGCATTTTGCTTTTGGAAAATGCACTTGGAGGACACCATTGTTTTGCTCAAAGCTGTAATCTAGGAAGGGGACTCCTAAGTGGGACCCACAAGATGATCCACAGGGATACAAGAAAAATGTCTCAAAGTGCTTGTAGAGCTTTCAACATTTGCATAATGTACGGGTTGTTATTATTGTATTGAACATTTTTTTTTTACCAATAAATGAGTATCCATATACTGTGGATGTCACGTTCAAAGTCTTTTAATTGACAAGGCTACAATAATCAAAAACAAACTGAAGACCGTATGTCCATCTGGATCCTGGATAGATGCTTGCAGATGACTGCTTGCCCAAGACTCAAGGGGGGCTGGTCAGCCTCTGTTGGCATCTATTCCTCCTGACTGGAAGGGTGGGGAAAAACAGATGAAACCGCACCAATGCCTTTTCCGGCTCAATTTATAAAGAATATCTAGAAAAGGGGAATCATAATTTTTTTTTTTACATTTTACCAAGAGGGTGTGGGGCAATGCAGAATGAATGCATTCATTTAAAAGGTTCCAAAGACGTATCACTAAGTTCCTAAATCTTTATATACAAAATACATGAAACTCATATAACCTAATTAAAAAAAAAAGGTTCCAAAGATGGAAGGCTTGGTTGCTGCGTCCTTGACAGAATCTGAGCTCAGGACCATGTAGCTTCTAAGAGAGTCACCTAACATCTACTTTACTTAGACAAAAATGCAAGAACTCTGAATTAATTCTAGAAGCAGCTTGCCATAACCCACATTAGCTCCGATTCCAAATTTATTCAGGTCACCTTCACACACCATTAACACAGCTATGCACCAAGCCATCACATACCATATGTGCACGACTGCGGGCCTCAGGGTCTCCAGGAAAAAATTAATCACCGGGGAACCTAGCTAGCAGGTTGGTCCGATGGTTCAGCTGGTGAAGCATATGGAGGGAGCACAGAGGATGACGCGAAACCCGACTTAGCACAATGAAAGCGAGAAAGCTTCCCTTGCAAAGAGGAGCAAATCCGGAAAAGGCAGAGGGTGCTAGCTCAGTGCAGATGCTGCCCAGACCCGTTTCCTGGGAGGACTTTGCAAATGTGCCCACACTTAGCATTTCCAGACTAAATTTACCAGTCAGTACAGCATCTATAAGAATAGCTGCAAAGGGCTGAAACACACTAAATGTGAAGTGAGTTCATAAAGGCCCTTCATTAGAATATTGCCAGTTGGCTAGCACCACGGCTCACTAGGCTAATCCTCCGCCTGTGGCGCCGGCACCCCAGGTTCTAGTCCCGGTCGGGGCGCTGGATTCTGTCCCAGTTGCTCCTCTTCCAGTCCAGCTCTCTGCTGTGGCCCAGGAGTGCAGTGGAGGATGGCCCAAGTCCTTGGGCCCTGCACCCACATGGGAGACCAGGAGAAGCACCTGGCTCCTGGCTTCGGATCAGCACAGTACGCCGGCTGTAGCGCGCCAGCCGCAGTGGCCATTGGAGGGTGAACCAATGGAAAAAGGAAGACCTTTCTCTCTGTCTCTCTCACTGTCCACTCTGCCTGTCAAAAAATTAAAAAAAAAAAAAAAAAAGAATATCGCCAGCAGGTACTAATGAATGAATGAATCTCACTGGCAGCTCACATTCGTGAAAGCCAGATCTCCAGATGTCAGATGCCTCTAGATGTTAATACCAAGACCACCTATGAAGTAGCCTTGCAAAAATCCAACTTGAGCTTGGTCAAGCTGCTGGATCTTATCAACTCATTTCAGAAAACACATCAAGGAGAGAAAGATGGTAAATCACACTAAGGGTACGCAATAAGCACAAAGTTCAGGCTGTGGGCAACTTTGTAGAGTACATAACCTGGTTTCTTCAACAAAAACTTGCACTGAGAGACTTCCGGAACATACCCAGAGCCCATGGCGGAATCTTATTTGCATTCTAATTTGAATAAGCAATCTAAAATTTGAGAAAAGCTAAAAATTCTGGACACTGTATTTTAACATTAAGAATGTACTGCTAATTATTTTAAGGTGTAATAGCAGTACTGGTGTGCTTTATTGAAATCCTTACATTTTATGTATACATTCTGGAATAGTTGGCAATGACAGAAGAGATGTTTTGGATTTGCTTCAAAATAATCTGGATCGGGGTATGGATGAGACACACTATGATTGGCCACAAGTTGATAATTAGTGAACCTGGGTGACAGGTACAGGCAGGCGCATCTCACTATTTTTTCAATAGAAAATTTCCCTGACACGATCTAGTAATAGGGACTGGCGCTGTGGCATAGCGGGTAAAGCTGCCGCCTGCAGTGCTGGCATCTCCTATCGGTGCCGGTTCCAGTCCCGGCTGCTCCATTCCCTATCCAGCTCTCTGTTATAGCCTGGCAAGGCAGAAGAAGATGGCCTAAGTCCTTGGGCCCCTACACCCACATGGGATACCCAGAATAAGATCCTGACTCCTGGCTTTGGATCAGCGTAGCTCTGGCCAATGAGGCCATCTGGGGAGTGAATAGAAGACCGACCGACCGACTGACCACTCACTCTCTCTCCTTCTCTGTCTCTATGTAACTCTGCCTTTTGAATGAATAAAATAAATCTTAAAAAAAAAAACTAGCAATAACAAAAAATGGATCCCCATGGTTTATTCTGAGAAAAGGTTTCCAACACCCCAGTGTGTAGAGAAAGGATGCTTTCGTGTCGACCCTGACTCTGTGGGACAGGACTTCTCTTTATCCCTCTCTTGCGCACCCTTTTCGAGCCCGAGACTCTGACCCCATGACACCAGGCCACCCACAACGGTGTCTCTGGATTTCTGGTTGCCGAGTCTGTGGTGATCATAGAAATATGTGTGTAACGTATCCTAATTCTGCAGCAATCCTGCCTCCTTGCATTTGGGGTTCCTATGACTAGTCTCCTGCTCAAAGATGCATTTCATACACTTGGCTTTAGCGCTCTCAACCCTCTGTGGCTAACAGCGAGCAGCCTTCTTTCAATATTCCTGTCCCTTCTTGTCGCCTTTCGCCCAGCTACTTGTCTGGGTTCAGGACCGAGGAACCATAAGGACCATTCCTCCCTTACCTTCCAGCGTGAGGCGGCTGGAGGCAAGTGCCTACAAGGTGCTCTTCGCCTCCTGCCAAACAGAACTTGGAGCCAGCATTGTGGTGGTGCAGGTTAAGCCATCATTTGTAGCGCCAGCATCCCATAGGGGCGCCAGTTCAAGTCCCAGCTGTTCCACTTCCCATCCAGCTCCCTGCTGATGTGCCTGGGAAAGCACTGTAAGATGGTTCAAGTGCTTGGACCCTGTACTCAGATGGGAGACCCAGAAGAAGCTCCTGGCTTCAGCTTGGCCCAGCCTTGCTATTGCAGCCATCTGGGGAGTGAACCAGAGGATGGAAGACCTCTCCCTCTCCCTCTCCCTCTCCCTCTCTCTGTAGCTCTTTCAAATAAATAAAAGGAGGAGGAGGAGGGAAAAAAAAGGCAGCTTGGTGCCTCCTGTGGACTCACCTCTATGTGAAGATTTTCCAAGCTACTTCCCAGTTAATCCTCATAAACACCATAGGAGGAACAGGTTACTGTTTCCACTGTACAGACAGAGCGATCAAGACACTTGCGGATGGTCATCTAGCAAGCTAGGTGGCAGGACCAGGATGGGAACACGGCTCTTAAACAACGTGCTATGAAATCTAGCTTCCGAGTCAGTTTCGTGGTGAGAACGAAACATTTAGCTCTTTTATCTGGCCACGTGGCGTCTGGCACACTCATACTGTGCTAACAGCTTGGTTGTCTCTGTTTTTATCTCCACCCCAACATTTGCTTATCCTGAGATATCCCACACAGGTGTTCTCCCTGGGCATAGGGCACTACCCTCCCTACCCTTGCATCTAACACAAAGATTAGCTTAGCACATACTCCCTTTGTGGCTGTGGCTACTGGGAGCTACCCTAGTTTCCCTCAAAGACAGAATCTCACTTTCATTTGGGGCAGCTGTAGTCCTGGTTAAAATCCATCTTTCCCAGTCTCCCTAGAAACTAGTGGTGGGTAATGACTGGAGCCTTCCGAGAGAAATCTTGAAAGTCTATGCCCTTTCTATCCTTCATTCTTCCTTTTGCATCCTAAGTGGATTGTGGACCTAAAGGTTGGAGCTCCAGCAGCCATCTTGGATCAAGAGGTAGCTTTGAGAATGAATAACACCATGAAGACAGCAGGGCTGGAAGACACGAACAGCCTGAGTCCCTGAAGATAGGCCACTAAAGTAGCTCTGATGTGCCTTTCTTACATGAGGGGAAAGGAAACTCCAAATTAAAAGATTCTCATTTTATGGTGTGTGTGTGTGTGTTTAATCTAATACATCCAAACACAATTCCTTTTTGGTTTTAAAAATTTATTTATTTGAAAGTCAGAGTTAGAGAGAGAAGAGGCAGAGAGAGAGAGAGAGAGAGAGAGAGAGAAAGAAAGAGGTCTTCCATTCTGCTGGTTCACTCCCCAAATGGCTACAATGGCCAGAGCTGAGCTGATCTGAAGCCAGGAGCCAGGAGCTTCTTCCGGGTCTCCCACATGGGTGCAGGGTCCAAGGACTTGGGCCATCTTTTACTGCTTTCCTAGGCCATAGCAGAGAGCTGTATTGGAAGTGGAGCAGCCAGGTCTCTAACTGGCACCCATATGGGATGCCAGCACTGCAGGCAGCAGCTTTACCTGCTACACCACAGCATCTGCCCCCAAATGCAATTCCTAATTTACATGACTACCCACTCACTGTCAGATCTCCATTTTGGAAGACCCAAGCATCAACATTTTCTGTTGTCTATGTAGTCATTTATTTGAACTCCTTCTAATTCCCCTGAGGTCACCCTTTTCCTTCTTTATTCCCCATTAAAGCTTTGAGGATACGTTTCTCACTTTGTCTCTGACAACTTCTCAACCCTGACCCGTCACTGATTTTTCATAGTCGGGCCACAAGCTGATTTTGCACAAGCAAACATAACCCATGACTGAACTTGGCTTCCACATTTTTGTTCTCGTGCCCTTCTGTGAATTTCTGTCTCCATATCAAAATATTCCCAGCAATCCTGTGATGTGATTTTGGCTGATAACAAGGTGCTTCTTACACCTTATCTCACCTTCCAGAACTCTCTGCTGCTGACTGGCTCAGCTCCTGATGAACTGTTCCACATTTTCTCCGTCTGTTAGAATGAGTATGACCTTACTGTATATGTTGGAGGGGAACAAAGAGCTAGATTTATCTTCCTTTTACTAAGCATTCATCCAAATCTAATCTTGTGTATTTCTTCCTCCCGAGAATGTTCAGAATTCCTCATCTTCAGTGGCTTTATGACCTTTCCTCAATGTCATATCAATAACTTTTCATTTTTTGCCATGCCCTGTGCATACACTGAGATATTTTTATAAGCATCCAGTCTGATAAGTGCATTTCAGAGTCATACTGGGGCTGGAACTGTGGCGCAGCGGGTAAAGCCGGCGCCTGCAGTGCCAGCATCCCATATGAGCACCAGTTCCAATCCTAGCTGCTTCACTTCCGAGCCAGCCCTCGGCTGCGGCCTGGGAAAGCAGTAGAAGATGGCCCAAATGCTCCGGCCCCTGCGCCTGCAAGGGAGACCAGGAGGAAGCTCCTGGCTCCTGGCTTTGGATCAGCGCAGCTCCAACGTTGCAGCCATCTGGGGAGTGAACCAGCGGATGGAAGACCTCTCTCTCTCTCTCTCTCTCTCTCTCTGTAACTCTGACTTTCAAATAAATAAATCCTTAAAAAAAAATCATGCCTGTACAGTGAGCCTCCCTCCCCCATAGACAACACATTCTAAGATCCAGCAGTGTTTGCCTGAAATCATGGATAGTTTCAGGCATCCACTGGAGAAACAACGTGTACAAATTCTATTTTTTTTTTTTTCTGATACGCCTTGTAGCACTGCCACAAGTTAACAGACTTGATCTGTCCTTACATGGTTTATTGCCCTGGCCACTCCTCTGCATCCCTGCTCTTGCCCTGTGGGGCCATTATGAAGTAAAATAAGAGTTACTAGAACACAAGCACTCTAATACCTCCAGAGACAGCTACTCAGTGACTTCCGGTTGGGTAGCGACAATGGAATGGATATGCTGGACAAAGGGTAGATTCACATCTCAGGCAGGCTGGGGCAGGGCGGGACTTCATTTCGCTACTCAGATGGCATACAATTCAAAACTTGTCAATCATTTATTTCAGGAAGTTTCCACGTAAGGCTTTCAGAACACGGATGATCGGGTAACTGAAACAGTGGAAAATGAAACCTGACGGCAGGAGGGAGGTGTGTCTGTCTAGTCTACGTCTAGCCCCTGATCCTGAAGGCTTAACATGCTGGCTCATTCGAGTAGCGTTTAGAACAGCACTGCCTCCATCCTCACTGGGTCAGGGCAGACAACACGCATCTGAGTACCAATAAGCCTGCTGCAGGGAACATGCCTGCCCCACTCAACCAGCTGCCCAGAGCTTCCCAAATCTACAGACAGCAGGGAAGGGCTTTTGAAGGATGAAAGGGCGGTGAGACGTCAGCCACACTTTTCTCCCTCATTCTCCTTGGACTGACACACAGATAGAGGGAAGACAGAGAAGGAGGAGATCTCCCAACAATCAGTTCACTCCCCCAACGGCTGCAACAGCTGAGGCTGGGCCAGGGGCCAGGAGCTCATTCTTGGTTTCCTACGTGGGTGGTTAGAAACTCAAGTCCTTGGTTCATTATCTGCTGCCTCCCAGGGGCACTGGCAGGAAGCTGGATTGGAAGTGGAGATGGGACTCAAACTGGCATTCCATATGGAATGTGGGCATTGCAAGTGGCAGTTGAACCAGTGTGTCACCACCCCCAGCCCTGGAGCTTGGTCTCACTAGGCAGGCAAGGGAAAAACTCCTAAAAACTCGACCCAGTTCCATTTAACACATTCAGTTTAGAGGCAGGCTATGAGCAAACCCTCAAGAAAGGCAGTGTGGAGGGAGGAACAGTGTAGAGACGAGCCAAGGACTCAGAGCGACAACACACTCAGGCCCAGCTGGCCTGCAGGCAGGACCCTGCGACTTCCCCTTGCGGGGCCACATCACAAACATTTTAGGCTTTGAGCATCCTGAGATCTTTGTTGAACTCAGCCACTGCAACTCCAAAGTAGCCCCAATCATGAACAAACATGAGTGGGTTTGTACCACTGCAACTATAGGGGACCCTGAAATGCAAAGTTCACATGATTTCCACAAGTCTCAATGTATTCTTCTACTTCTTCTGATTTCTTTCTCAACCATTTAAAAACATTAAGCTTAGGGAACCCCTGACTTGGAGCTTTGAGATGTATCCATGGTGAGATTAACCTCTGTATCATAAACAACCACTGATACTCACTAGCAGAACCAGACAACAGCAGTATTTAAAACAGCCTGAGGCCGGCGCCGCAGCTCACTAGGCTAATCCTCCGCCTTGCGGCGCCGGCACACCGGGTTCTAGTCCCAGTCGGGGCGCTGGATTCTGTCCCAGTTGCCCCTCTTCCAGGCCAGCTCTCTGCTGTGGCCCGGGAGTGCAGTGGAGGATGGCCCAAGTGCTTGGGCCCTGCACCCCATGGGAGACCAGGATGGGTACCTGGCTCCTGCCATCGGATCGGCATGGTGCGCCGACCACAGCACACCGGCCGCGGTGGCCATTGGAGGGTGAACCAACAGCAAAGGAAGACCTTTCTCTCTGTCTCTCTCTCTCACTGTCCACTCTGCCTGTCAAAAATACCAAAACAAAACAAAACAAAAAAAACACCTGAGGCAGCCAGTGGGAGGAAGACAATTCCAGAAGTTAATCGTTTTAATGAAGTATAGCTGAACAGTTAGATGAGCAATGAGATATTTGACTAATTTTTTTCTTTGCAGGGCTTGATTTAAATTGGAAGCATTTTAGGGCCAGCATTGTGGTATAGCAGGTTAAGCCTTTGCCTGCAGTGCCAGCATCCCATATGGGCACTGGTTCAAGACCTGGCTGCTCTACTTCTGATCTAGCTCCCTGTCAATGCGCCTGGGAAAGCAATGGAAGACGGCCTATGTGCTTGGGCCCCTGCACCCATGTAGGAGACCTGGAAGCAGCTCTGGGCTCTGGGCTTGGCCCAGCCCTGGCTGTTGGGGCCATTTGTGGAGTGAACTAGCAGATCGAAGAGCCATCTATCTTCTCCTTTCTCTGTAACTCTGCTTTTCAAATAAAAAAGTAAATCTTAAAAAACTGGAAGCATTTTACAATTTATAGGAAAAATTAAAAAATCATTAAAGTGTTTGCTATTGTTTAAATAAGAAAGTAAAATGCAAATGTGAATATCTAATACCTCATGACAGCTATTTAAACATTAGACATCATTACTCTTTATTGTTTGTTCAATGCTTACAAGAGAGAGTTGTTGATTGGCTAATAGAAGGAATCCTTTTGGAGCTGGCACTGTAGCAAGTAAAGCTGCCACATGTGACACTGGCATCCAATTTGGGCGCTGATTTGTATCCCAGCTGCTCCAATTCCAATCCGGCTCCCTGCTAATGGCTTGGGAAAAGCAGAAGATGGTCCAAGCACTTGGGCCCTGCCACCATCATGGAGACCTGGATCAAACTCCTGGCTCTGGTCTGCCCAGCACTGGCCATTGCACCCACCTGGGGAATGAACCAGCAGATCGAAGAGCTCCCCTTCCACCTAAACCATCATAGGTAAATCTTTCAGGATAAATAAATAAAATAATAAAGGAATCCTTTCATGTAAGACAAAAGAAGAGATACTTATGCACTGTGAACATTTTCTTTTAGCCAAAAAGGTCTACAATGTGTTGAATATGTGAAGTAAATGTAACAGTGCTTGCAGAACCAGGCAAACACGACGTCACTACTTTCCTGGATTTCCCCATTAGTTTACTATCGTCTCAACACCCATGATTTAACAGCACTTTTTGAAGACTCATCTCTATTAGTTTCTTTGAAAGCTACCACCTAAGCTTACAAACAAAGGCTGCTTTTATTTGTCACACTGGTATTTCATCAGTTTATGTCAGAGTTCATGAAATGACGCAATCACAAGGCAGGCGTGTGGCATCCCCAGGTCTGGGAAGATACACACACAGCACTTTCCTGGGGTAAGCGGCCTTTGGAGAAGCAGCGATCCATCCAGCGATCTGTCTCCTCCCAGTTTTCCCGTGCAGTGGCTCTCAACCGTGGATGGCTCAACATCCTTACGGAGGCAAAAGGCTGAAAAACTCCATGGATGTGTGGTCCCCACCACAACTGTATCATAGCTGCCCAGAACATCTGCAATCCTTGGGCCACACCCAGCCTGTCTTGCTGCATTTGAACTCCTGGGGTGGCAGCTACGTTTGACAAGGTCCCCAGTGGATGAAGCCTGCCTGGTGGCCTCACCCTCCCACTGAAACACAATAGCAGTCTCCAGCACCCGTGCTGCACACTGTCCCCAGCAGGGGACTCCTCTCACACTCACAGAGGCTCTGATCTAACCGGCCTGGGCGGTGCAGCTGCGCCGCGGGATTTTTAACTGCTCTTCAAGGTGACTGCCAAGAGGGGCAGTTGGGACCCGACCACATGGCAGCACCATTGGTTGAAAACTCAAACCTGTTCCACATTACCAAGATTTATTGTGCAAATACTTTTTTTTTTAATTAAAAAACACACATTTCGGATGTACTTTTACCTTAGCAGGGTCCAAGCAGTAGCTCAAAATCAACTTGTACAGAACTGCAAGTTGACATGATTGACAGAACCAAGCCCTCAAGGCCAAGGTCACAGAAGCTGATTGCAAGGTGAGATATGCATCTGACAGCCTAAGCAGGATTTCTGAAAACTGTTTGCCTTTCTACAGAAAGTGGGACGCTCCTCACTCTTTCCAGGTATTCCCCTGGGTACCTGGGACTGCAACCATTCTAAACGATCGATCTAATCAGGCGAGCGCCATGAACGCAGTCTTTCCATGATTCAAGAAGAGTTCACAGTTGCATTCAAGACTGACGCAGGCTTTTCTATGTGCAAGGACTTTACTGGAATCTGGGGTGCGAGGAGGTGCTTGGGACCAAGTTCCATCCTTCTGTTTCCTTATCCCGGTTATCACTGTTCCCAGAATACACCACTGCACTACATAATGACTTACTGGTTTAGGGCCTTCTTTTTCCTCCTGAGACTATAAGCTTCCTGAGGGCAGGCCTGCAGCATGGTAACCTCCACACTGCCAGACCTCAGGACAGTGTTTGGCACACTGTACAGGTAACGGTTTCCATGAATGAAATCAGGTTGCTTTCTGCTGGAAAGTTAGAAACCGAACAGAGAGCACTGGGATGGAATGGGGCATAAACAAAACAGTCTATGGCAACATTCTGACCATAGGCGTGATAGTGCCAGCCACTCTCAATTAAGATGTCATCACAGAAATGAGGGCTGATATGACACTCTTCTCTCATGAGCTCTTCACAGAAATCCCTCCAGCTGCCTCAGCCAAGGCTGCTCTGCAGGGTGGTGGGACAGGCAGGGGAGGGGTCTGGGTCTAACCCACACCCACTCTTCTTGACCATTCCTACCTGCAGCAGAGCAGAGCCAGGGGGGTTTGTCTGCATGTTAATGGTGAGCATTTGGTGCTAATAAAATGGTAATAGCCACCATTTATTGAGCATTTACTATGTTCCAGGAGCTATGCTCCATGCAAATGTTTATTCCTGTCCACCATCCTGTGAGATGAGTATTCGTAGGCCTATTCTGTAGATGACATTTTTAAAAAGTTGGTAAAGGTGAGACTAGACTCTGCTCCTCATGCTAAACATTTCTAAGCCTGAATGACGGCCTCCTTGCCTCAAGGAAGGGAGCTGCTGGGCAAACTGGCTTGAGAGCTCACTCTGTGCCCTTACTCTTCTCCACACCCCTTGCCTCCTCTCTGCAGCCCTCCGACTCAGGTGCTGGATGAGAAAACTGGGTTAACAGAGGGTAAGATGTGCTGGAGGCCACCGAGAACCAATGGAGCCAAGGCTAAGTGCGGAGCCCAGGGCCCACTCCCAACACCATGGGAACACACCTTGAAGATGCCAACTGCCGCTCTCTGCTCATTTCAGTGCAAAGTCCTCGTGTGCTCACTGAGAGGGGTTGGACTGGGCCACTTCCATCCGCATGTCCACATTTTATTCTCTTGGGTTATTTAGTTTGTGCCTCATATGGTCAGCGCTGGACTGGGCACTGCAGAAGCAAATGTGAGTAAGACCAGCGGGTGCCTGCCCTCAAGAGGCCTGTGGTGCAGCCCGGGATCCTTGCTGGGAGGAATCAGGATCTATTACAGACAGCACTGACCCTCATTACAGCTTGTTCCAGGCCTCCAGGTGCTGGCTGGCTGCCCTAGCAACGGGTGTGCTTGTATGAAACTCAATCTTTGAACTCCTTATCCAGCTGGCAAAGGGCAGTCCTCGAAAGCTACAGATATTTCCTTGCAAGGACAAGAAACACACCGCGTGCACTAAGACCTCTGTGTGTGCCTAAGCCATGACTCATCCAGCTCATTGCATTTTATTCCTCAAAGCAGAAAACTATAAGGGAATCTTGGATCCTGGAGACAATGAATATGAACAAGTCACCATGAGATACTCAAGGATTCAGAACAAACGACCACAGGTTTCCACAAGGCCCTAGGAAAATACTTCCAAACTGCTTCATCAGACCGTTGTGAATTTATGACAGCCCAAGTCTAAGCACAGGGAGGAAGAATGGGGCAAAGCCTAAGAAAGATCTGGGAAAGAGGAGGGAAGGGAGAAAAGAGCAGAGCAGAGAAGGTGCGAGAGAGCGAGCGAGAATGCGAGTGGAAGGTAGGAGGCCTGAATGCAGGCAGCTGTGTGCTTGGTGAGGACTCAGAGGACAGAGGAAGGCCACAGTCACCCACTGAGAGCCAGGGCATCTCCATAACAGCCACAGTGGGACCCCACCATGCACCAGGCAGGGTACTAAATGTTCCCATTGACGAGGGCACATCAAAAAAAAAATCTGTAAAAAATGACATTAAAATATATGTTGATTTTGGTGCAAAAATTTGAAATCCAAGGCTACATGTGCTCTTCAAAAAGTTCATTAAAAGTCTATAATGGAAAAAAAAATGCATGATTTAAAATGTTTTGCACCACCTGGCCCTATGGTGTGCGTAGGCTTGCACAGTCATACTTGAAAGAACCAATGCTTGTGTATGTTGGAACTTTGGATCTAGTGGCTGTAAGTACAGTAAAACAAAATATAATCATTACCACAGAAGAAGAGAAACGAATACATATACAAAAATTCCTGGAAAATATGTCACCGAAGGACAAAGTCATAGTATTTGTTAGTAGAAAAATTGTGGCTGATCATTTGTCAAGTGACCTAGTCCTCCAACATTTATCAGTAGAGTCGCTGCATGGCAATAGAGAACAAAGTGATCGGGAGAAAGCGTTAAAGAACTTTAAAACAGGCAAAGTGAGGATATTAATTGCTACTGATTTAGCATCACGTGGGTTGGATGTCCATGATATCACTCATGTCTATAATTACGACTTTCCGAGGAATATTGAAGAATATGTACACAGAGTAGGACGAACTGGAAGAGCAGGAAACACAGGGGTATCAATCACCCTCATCACGAGAAATGATTGGAGGGTTGCTGCTGAACTGATTCATATCCTGGAAAGAGCAAATCAGAATATCCCAGAGGAGCTTGTTGCAATGGCTGAGAGATACAATGCAAGCAAGTTGAAAAGAGAAATGGAAAAAAAAATGGGACGACCTCAAGCCAAACCCAAAAAGTTTTATTAATGATGTGTTATTGAAAGGTGGCATTAGCCTAACAGGTGAAATTTTACCTACTAGGCTTTCAAATGCCTGCCTATATAAACTAGGCTTTTTGTTTATTATAATCAGTATTATCTAAGTCTTTAATTATTAGGTGTTAACAAGTTGCCTAAAATCTAATGTATATTCAGAATTAGAAGTACTAATTTCAAAGTTGAAAGTATTAAGTTGTACAGAAAGGTCATTATAGCACAAAAGTTGGTAGAGGTAAAAATTGGTAAAATGGCTTCTAAGAAACATAGTAACGTATCAGTGGTAAATACATATACCTCTGATACAGCAGTTCTAGGAATGTATTTTATAAATATGCTTGTTTAGGAGATTTAAAGCAATGTTTACACTGGCAAAAGAATGTAACGTGTCTGGCAGGGGAGCTAGGAGAGCAAATTGCAAGTATAAAAGCAAAATGCACTAGAATGGGGGATTGAGCAAACATAAGAAACTTTTCTACTTCAAACTAGAAATGCTAGATGCAATATTTTTTTGATATGTTCCCAATGCTGGATGATGGATGAGGGTTTGATTTGTATGTTGTGAAACATTTTCATAATAAAACCAAATTTCATAATAAAACAAAACATCTGAAGTGTTTAAAAAAAAAATGTTTTGCACCAAAATATCTGTATCTTTTAATTCATCTTTGCAAGAACTTTTTTTTTTTTTTGACAGGCAGAGTGGACAGTGAGAGAGAGACAGAGAGAAAGGTCTTCCTTTTTGCCGTTGGTTCACCCTCCAATGGCCGCCCACCGCGCTGATCCGAAGCCAGGAGCCAGGGGCTTCTCCTGGTCTCCCATGGGGTGCAGGGCCCAAGCACTTGGGCCATCCTCCACTGCACTCCCGGGCCACAGCAGAGAGCTGGCCTGGAAGAGGGGCAACCGGGACAGAATCCGGCACCCTGACCGGGACTAGAACCCTGTGTGCCGGCACCGCAAGGCAGAGGATTAGCCTATTGAGCCACGGCACCGGCAAGAACTTTTTGAAGTACCATCAGAGGACTAGCTCCTGTAATCTTGATAATCCTACAAGGGCTTGTGTTGTGGCACAGTGGGTTAATCTGTCACCTGCCCTGCCAGCATCACCACCAGTTCGAGTCCCAGCTATTCCACTTCTGATTGAGCTCCCTCTAATGTACTTGGAAAAGCAGCCGAGGAGGGCCTGAGTGCTTGGGCCCCTGCCACTCACGTGGGAGACCCAGGTGGAGTTATAGGCTCCTGGCTTTGGCCTGGCTCAGCTCCAGCCATTGTGGCCATTTGGGAAGCCAATGAGCAAATGGAAGATTTCTCTGACTCTCTCTCTCTATGCATCACTTTGCCTTTCAAATAAATAAATGTATACAAAGAAAAAAAAAAAGATCCTGTGAGTATCGCACTGTTCTCATCCAACGCTGAAACGGAGACGAGTCAGTGCCCAGCACGAGGACCACACTGGCAGTAAGTGGCAGAGCCTGGTCCAACCCTCATTCTCTTCCTATGGTTTATACTCTCAGCTGCTATGGAGCCAGTCCCTAGGGCTCTGCACCTGTTTCCTGGGCTGAATGGCCTTTCAATTACTCTGACTGCTGAAGGTGCATCAGAGGCAGCGAGAACAGGGGAGCGAGTGTGAGCAGGAGAACCTCGCCATGCTCAGCTTCCCAGATGCGAAGTTGTGTGCTCACAGCCTACTGCTCCAGGCACCTGGCCCCGCGGCCCCTCAGCAAGCCGGAGAGACAAAGCTCTCTTCCTCCTGAAGGGTCTTCTGGCCCCCTCTACTGACCATGCTTGAGAGCTGGTTTCAAAACCAAACTCCAGGGCCCAGCCTCGTGTTCACAGAACATATCAAACAGTGCATTTGGAGCTGGGTGGCAGCTGCTCACTTGCGGGCTGGTTCACCCTCCCTGCCAACGCAGGAGATGTCTGGAGGCCCAGGGAACCGGCCTGAGGTAGGTTAGGAGAGGCAGAATGTACGCCAGATGCCGTGAGGATCTTGTCGAGGACAGTGCCAGGATGAAGCCCGAGGTCCCTGCTTGGACACACATGGGAGGCCGGCAGCATGAGCGCTTTGCTGGTGCCCTCTACCAGAGGGACTGAAGGCCCCTGTGCTCCAGGAAACAGGAGAGGAGCAAAGGCCTCCGTCACAGACAAAGTCAAGGTTGGAGCTCTGTAAATCACAGGTCACATCAGCTGGGGGAGTCAGGGCTCGGAACACCGCTACATGTCTCTCGTCTATTCGAGTGTCTCCAACAGAAATGCACAGATCAGTGTGCCGTGATCACAAAACCCACGTCTCTCCCCTTCTCGCTCATCACGAGACTCCCAACATCTGGAGTCACACGTGAATCCTGAATGATGAGCCCATCACGACTGCCCCATCTGCCAATTGCCTGGCCTCTCACGTGGCCAAGGATGGTCACGTGACCCAGGGTGACTCACAAAAGGGTAGCCTTGAAGAAGTTCTTGTTTCCTGATAACATGGAACCAACATGGCAGGCCCCAGTCCCTTCTGCTTTGACCATAGGCTCGGAGCTGCAGGAGGCCTAATGACTCTCTGGTACAAGCTAATATACCAAGGGTAACAGAGCAGGAAGATGGAAGTGGTCTTGAGTGGAGCCACAAGGCCCATCCTGGGCTAAATCCACATGTTGTTATGCAAGAAAAGTGTTGCTGGCTTTCTTCTCCATTGTGGTATTTTGCTAAAGGCAGCTGAATGCAGTTCCAATTGACTCAAAGACATTAGCGGGTACAGCTATGGAGCTGGTTACAGTTTGCAGTGTCGTTAGAACTACCTCTTCCCGGATGCTGGCACAGTCCTGGCAGCACACGTGCTGTGCTTCCCAGTTCAGATAGGGACAAGGATCTAGTTCCAGCACAGGTGGTCAGGAGCCAAGCACGGGCTCGCCGAGTCCCCTAAACTCCTACCCTCTCGGATGGCCCTAGGAGAAAAGCCCAGGCTGGCTGCCCAGTGAGTTCATTTCTGGGGGGCTCCTATCTTTGGGTTATGGGTCTACGAGAGCTAGGACATTGTCTCAACATATAAGGAGGGGCTGGTGCTGCGGCGCAGCGGGTTAAAGCCGCAGCACCGGCATCCCATGTGGGTGCCGGGTCTAGTTCCGGCTGCTTCTCTTCCAATCCAGCTCTCTGCTATGGCCTGGGAAAGCAGTGGAAGATGGCCCAAGTCCTTGGGTCCCTGCACCCACATGGGAGACTCAGAAGAAGCTCCTGGCTCCTGGCTTTAGATCAGCTCAGCTCTGGCCATTGTGGTCATTTGAGGAGCGAACCAGTGGAAGGAAGACTTCTCTCTCTGGTCCTGCCTTTCTCTGTAACTCTCTTTCAAATAAATGAAATAAATCTTTAAAAACATATATAAGGGAAGTCAATTTAATATTTTAGACCCTAGCCTCCATTTAGAGACAGTGGGAGACCTGCTGGTTAAAGCTACACCCAGGGAGCAATGGGATACGGATGGAGGAGAATTTCTTTCCCTCCCTCAGCCCATTAACCAGCCTCCTCCAGCCCTGGAGATGTGCTGGGATTAGAGATCACTGAGGACAAGTTAACACCTGGTCCGAACAGAGTCCAAACAGTCCACGAAAGTGGCTCATGCCCCTGCTTCTCCTTCAAGTTGCTACTCGCACCATCACTGGCTTACATTATCCAACTGCCAATTCATCCCACATAAACATCATCAGTGACTTAAGAGTAAGAGAATAAAAAGACACTGATTTAGGATGCATTTGAGATGCGAGCTCTAGGTAATGATCTCTAGGTAATTAACTATAGGCAATGTTCTAAGTTTTCTTAAAAACAGGAAAGAGGCGGGAGGAAAGGGAGCAGAGGGGGAGGGGAGGGGAGGGCAGAGAAGGCTGGCTTTGTGCAGGACACAGCTTCTCTCTGGCAGCAGGTTCACAGCCCTGCCTCCCAGAGCCCGGTTTCCTGCAGGTAAAATGCCAATAATGGCACTGCCCTCAGGGACCGCTGGGAAACCCTTGCCTCTCTAACATTTTCCTGTCCAAGTACCATCCGGAAGCCTAACCAAACCTCGGCTGAATCTGAGGACTGGCACTGATCACAGATTGCCTGGACCAACAGCGCTATGCTCTGCTCTACTCCGCCCCTGACATGGAGCCCTCCGGGTAGTACCAAGACAACCCCTCACCGCCGCCCACGCAACTCCCCAGCGGCCTGGACAGAGGATGAAAATCCCTGATCCAGGGAGCAGGGATTCAGGAAGAGGGTTAAGACATCTGCACCAGAGATCGGAGCATCTGGGTTTGACTCCAGCTTCCTGCTAACGCAGAACCCTGGGAGGCAGTGGCAAGGGCTCAAGGAATTGGGTTTCCGCCGCCCATGTAGCAGACTGAGATCGAGTTTCCAGTTCTGACTCCGCTGCAGCCACTGGGAGTGAACGAGCAGATAGGAGCCCTGTCCCTCTCTGTCTCTCAAATGAAAAACAAATTACAAAGCAATAAATGCCTGGCTTCGGAGACCCCCCTGCTCCCCTTGAGGAACTGTGTGCCATGTGATGAAAGAATCAGATGCGACTGCCCCCACCCAACACAAACCATCACCAGCTCACCTCCTCCACTTCTGTCTGCCCCTCAAAACGCCCCTGGGCTTATGGGATGTGCTCTGATTTCACCTGCCCAGGTGTGTCCTCTGGCTCTCCAAGCCCACGAAGGCAGACCCTCTCTGCAGGTCCTCACGTCCACGCAGCGTCCTTGTAACTGATTCTCAACGCAAAGATCCTAAGGGATTTCAAGTCTCCACACAGAACCCTTCAGAACTCTCCCTTGAAATCTGTCCTCTGCCACTCAGGCTCTTAGGATTTGGGATGCTGGGCGGGACAGAGAGGAATAAGTTGCCAGAGACGGTCCACGCCTCTGAATCCAGGCCAGTGGCCACAGCACACACCTCAGTTTAAGTCTTAAGCAATGGGATCACCTGGCCTCTTCCTGCCTCTGGTCTTTGTCTCGACAGGGCTGACTTTGGTCACTGTCAATGCCGCTCCCTGCACAGAGGATGCACTCACAGGTTACCCTCATCATCAGGTCTACGGAGCTCCATCTGGTAAAGAAGAGAACTGAAAGGGCAGGAGCGCAGGACAGCCAGCTAAGAAAACATCCATTCAACAGGCAATGCACCGGTGTTCCCTGCAGCTCCGCTGTCCCACGAGGCCGGCCCAGGAGTCCCACTTTATCCAGTCCAGAGGAACAGATGGATTCACTCAGTACTCGGGGCTGCGCTGCCGCAGCCAGATTTCACAAGCATATGCTGCATATGTGATTCTTACTTAAAGTCTAAAGCTGAATATAGATGCTAAACGTGATTTTAGATGCACACACGTTATTACACTTAAATATTTTCCAAATTGGTTTATCACTGTTTCCCAGTGTCATAATACCTCGTCTTGTAATAAAACAATGGGCTCGGCTTCCAAAGAACGCTCAGTGCTGCAATGTCTTCTCCCAATCTCTGTCTTTGACATAAATGTCTGTCGACAAGCTCCATCCTTGCAGGGTTCTCTTTCAAGGTCTCAGTGACAATAGCTCTGTACTGATCTAGAAGGTTCTATAAGGGCAAATCTCAGGACCTCAGTTTCTAACACAAATTACTGCTCAGTATTCCAGCTGGCCTGGGAAGCCACCTGGATGCCACTTAGTAATGCTTCACCCACCTGCTCTCAAGGCAGCGTAGACAGACGCAGGAAAGAGGTCAAATTTCCTCCACAGGCCCAACACATCCAACCAGCTCATTTGAATTCTGTTCCTAGAGTTAGCAACTGCTTCTCCACCTGCATTTTCAAGAAATACTTCCACAAGGCTCTCTTCTCGAGGCAACAGGCAGAAACCCACATTTCTATTTACCCTGTTTGCTATGATTTTGCTCTACTGGCTGAGTTTCTAAATGAGGTTGATGTAAGGACCACAGGGCCGTCACACGCAGGCATCGTTTGCAGGTGTGGCTGAGCCTCCAGCAGGCTGATGGGGATGGCTATTATTCTCCCAGGATGAAGCCGAGGCAGCCGCAGGGACTCTAATCCCTGGACCAAACGCAGGCACTCAAGTCCCCCTTCCCTTATAAAGTCTGCCTCGAGGCGGGAAGGTGCAAGTGCCAATGGCCATCCCTCCACACCCAGGGATACCCAACCAACAGTGCTGAGACAGTGCAAGGAGACGTATGGGAAACCACGAAGGAGTACAGCCAGCTTTGCCAGGCTCTAGTACATCACTAAGGACATGACGGGCTCCTGCCAGCACAGCCACCTGCTGCCACCTCCTCCAGGCATGTCCTCACCGGCTTCCACACGCCTGGAATGCTCATCCAACACATCCCCTCCTAGGAGCTGTGCTTTAAATGCTGCTCCAGTTAGGAGATACATACCACAGTCAACACTGGCAGCTCATTCGTAGAAATCTGTGCCCAGCCCCAGAAGACCTGGGTGTATCAAGAGGCTGGAAGTTCTATTCAGGCTGTGTCTCCCTCCAGGGATGATGGTAATTAACCCTTTCTTCACTGGAATGGCCTCAGCTCGCAGTTCTTTTGGGATGACTTCAGGCGTCTCAGGGCTGCTCACTGCTTGCATCCCTAAGGCTTTTTGGCCACTATGGGTGATGCTCCGGCCCCCGCCAGCAGCACAGCTTGCACGCACGTGGACTTGCTCAGTGGCGTCTGTCCGCCAGCAGCCACTGCTCTTCCCTCTGACAGCAGCTTCTTTTCCCATCCCTCAACACCATTGTTCCCATACCGGCTGCCAAACTGTGCGGGTTGGTGGAATAGTAAAACGCCTCGAGGCAAGTTACAACCACAACAGCTGTGTTTACTAAGAGCTAGGAATGAACTCATCCCAGTGCTATGCGAGTGGCAGGCAGCGATTCTGGAAACTTCCAGAAGCACCCCACCCTCAGGACATCTGCTGGCTGCCTGCACCTCCTGCTTCCCACGCCAGTCCTGGCTTCTACCGCGGACCTTCTGTTGAGCACCGGGGGCCTCTTTCCACCCACAACACTGATAGGTTCTCTTGGCCCAGCGCAGTCCTTTGCACTTCGCTGTTTCTGCCACCGGGAGAGCTGCCGGTCACCCATGGGGTAGGCAACTGGCCAGTGGGTTAGTGGCTCTCACGAGGGACATAAAGAAAGCTACTCCCCAACTCCAGGCCCCTCCAGTGCCTCTGTAACTTCCTGTCATCTGACACAAAGCCCAAGACTCTCATTCACCATTCAAACCGCTGGAACATGCATGGCCTCTTCAAGGGACTGAAGTCAGAGAGTGAAAGCAACAGAATCGAGTCAACTATCAGACCTTCAGGTGCAAAGTTTCTTTGCAATGTCTCTAAGGATTTGTTTCTTTACCTGTAAGACTAACACATACTCCATGAGGCAACAAGGAAGGGCCTGGTAATGTCTAAAATCCATACAAAATGTTGCTTGAATTCTTGGGTTTTGAGGATATTCCAGATGAAAGTCACTGGACCCTCTATTAGCTCTTTGCACCTTGCATGGATTGATGTAGGTGATTGGCCATCACCATGGAAATAAGGGGCAGGCTCTTGTGCGGGACAGGTCATGCAGCTGGTTAGTTGTCTTGGGAAGCCTTAGTGTTCCAATCATAAGGGCAACCTGGCAGAGGAAGCCATGGCCCAGAGCACAGGAGGAAGCATGGTCTAACAAGGACAGAGCCAGTACCGTCTACAGCATGGGGTGGTTGCTGGCTATACAGAATCCACACCCCGCCTATGTTAAGGATTTTCTGATCTAGGGAAGTTAGTGGCTACCAGCACAGGCTCTCTCTCTTGGCTGTGTGGAGCACTCACTGAGCATACAGCTTCCTAGGCTCCCCCACTGGAGATTCGGCGAGAGCAGGGCCCTGGTTCCTGGATGCTCACAGGCCCCCAGTGGTGCTTCGAATCAGGCTCGTTTCTTAACGGCAGCCTAGGTTCTAAGGATGAACTTCAGATCTCCTGCTTTTCCTCTGGAACACGGGCTGAGTATCCTGGCCAATCTCCCACACAGCAGTGGTATTCCAGAGAGCCCTGGGAACTTCCTGCCCAGACCTACAGCCAAGCACTGCTTGAAGCCGCTGCCATCAGAGTTTCTATCGGATGGGTTCCAAGGCCGGGCTTTCACCAGCAGCGGGGAAAGAGTCTTTATCACATTATAAAGGAGCAGTAAGCCACAAGGGGCAAGGTCTCAGATGCAGGCTGGACTGCCACACACCCCGCCCATCCACCCCAAAGGAGAAAACTTGGTCCCATGGCAAGGCCCACCTGGCAGAGGAAGCGGCAGCGCACGCCAGGGCTGGGCTCTGGAAAGAAGAAAAACCTTCGGTCTCATACACAGGTGTCAGGGACCCAGGGCTCCTGTTGGAGGTCCATGCTGACAAAGGGGACCTTCGTGTTCCTCTCCACCCAGCCTGACGCCTAAAAACCTGTCAGACCACCACACAGGCCACTGAAGGGTAACTTGCCCTGGAGAAACCCAGCCTTCTTTGCGCCATTCAAAGTCTGTTCGGAAACTTCACCCATATTCAAAGGAATCCCTCTCATCCAAAGGAGTCCTTCTCCAAGAACTAGGGAAACTCACATGGGTCATGGAGATCGGAGAAAGAGGGCCCAGGGCTGGCACCCCTGGAGTGACCTCTGGGGGCAGCCACCACTCAACCCCAGCCCACTCAGGACACGGAGGGAATCAGAGTGCAGTTTGTTGCACCGTCTACATTTTCCAAAGAGGCTGGTGATTCTGGCTTTGCAGGTAAAGCTTCCCAAGTGGCAAACTCCCCCATTTAAGAAGTATCATGCCGGCTAGATGTGAACGCTGGTGAGGTCGATTCAGGGCGCCAGGTCTGAGACAGCACCCACTGCTTCGGGGACAGAGCTGTATCCTGATACCAGCAAGGTGGGCAACCACCTTCTTGATGGCTGCAAGCCCATGGACAGGGTCCCTCCTGTCTCCTTAGCACCTGCCCCTTCGCCACCCATCATTCTGCGCACACAGAATGTCTGGGTCGCCAGGGGCTTTACAAGGCACAGGGCCTGACATCCTCTGGCACTGGTAGTGGTGGTCTCAAAAGCTCTGCCACCACCCCTTCTGCCGGCAACAGCAGGGGCTCAGTGGCTTTGCAGGCGGCTCAGCTCATCTTTGGACGGCACAGATATTCCTAGAGTGCTCAGCAAGTCCCCTTGCAGCCTAGTGCCTGTCCCTCCCTGGGCCATGCAAAGCAAACCTCGGTGTCTGCCACTCCTTCAGTGCCCCGCTCTCCCAGCATAAGGAAGACTTCTGACCAAACATGCCTGTTTTTCCCAATACCTTTTCTTTTCTTTTTTTTTTTAACAGGCAGAGTTAGACAGTGAGAGAGAAAAAGTCTTCCTTCCGTTGGTTCACCTCCAAATGGTTGCTATGGCTGGCGTGCCGTGCCGATCCGAAGCCAGGAGCCAGGTGCTTCCTTCTGGTCTCCCATGCGGTGCAGGGCCCAAGCACTTGGGCCATCCTCCACTGCCTTCCCGGGCCACAGCAGAGAGCTGGACTGGAAGAGGAGTGACTGGGACTAGAACTGGCACCCATATGGGATGCCAGCACTGCAGATGGAGGATTAACCAAGTAAGCCACAGCACTGGACCCCCCAATACCTTTTCACAAAGCAAGGCTGAGTCTCCCCACATCCATCTCCTAAAAAGCACTTGGCCTAGGCAAGCATATTAATAGGAAAAGAATCCATAGAGACCCTAATGAACAGCAGGCATTGTCCAAATCTTCTGTATTTGATAACATGTTACCTCCCTAAGAACCCTGTGATTCTGTTTTTTTTGTTTGTTTGTTTGTTTTTTTTTTTTTTTTTTTTTTTTTTTTTTTTTTTGACAGGCAGAGTGGACAGTGAGAGAGAGAGACAGAGACAGAGAGAAAGGTCTTCCTTTTTGCTGTTGGTTCACCCCCCAACGGCCGCCGAGGCCGGCGTGCTGCAGCCGGCGTGCTGCGGCCGGCACATCGCGCTGATCTGATGGCCCAAACACTTGGGCCATCCTCCACTGCACTCCCGGGTCACAGCAGAGAGCTGGCCTGGAAGAGGGGCAACTGGGACAGAATCCGGCACCCTGACAGGGACTAGAACCCGGTGTGCCGGCACCGCATGGCGGAGGATTAGCCTAGTGAGCTGCGGCGCTGGCCTTGTGATTCTGTTCTATACAGCTATGACCACCCACTTAACAGGGGGGCGAGAACAGAGGCACAGGGAGCCAAAGCGGCTTCCCTGCAATCACACAGCTACTCAGCCTCAGCTGGAATCGAACCCCAGCAACCAAGCATCTGCGTGGACTCACGGGTGCAGAGACAGGAAGGGATGGCTATTCCACTCGTTAGCAGGGATGGCACCATGTTTGGAGGTTTCACGTGAGCACGAAGGACCGGCCCCTTCCTTCTGTACGCTATGCCTCACCTCCAAGTCCATGACCAACTCTTGGTAGGGTCCACACTGCTGACCGACATAAGCTTCCTCTCGATGAATCCCTTGTCTCTCCTAAGTGTGCGGAGGCCCGGCCGGCCGTGGCAACTCCATCCTGTCCTCGGGCAGTTATGTTTTAGGGACTCTGGGCCTCCGCTGGCCCAATTTTCCTCTCTTTCCCCTAAGGCTTCCTGCTTGGCTCTGCCCTATTTCTGATGGCCCATAAAGTTGTCATGAAGGCTCCCTCCTCCTCGCCCTTGCTCGTGACAGAATTAGAGAAGGCCAAGGAGGAGTTTAGGTTATAGAATCATGGAACTCCCGAGACCGAAAGAGAAGCACATCCAGTCCTCTGCCTCATTTTAGAGATGAGGGAAGTGAGACCCAGAGGGCAAATGAGTGTCAGGGACAGGCGGCCAGCGTGAGGCACCGCTCAAATTAGAATCTGCCCCTCCCAGGGCGCCTCCACATGCCGGGGGCGGTCTCCACGCAGCACCGCTGGGCTAAAACGGGCCAACAGGGACAACGCGCTCTCTGTTGGTCCCCAAGTAAGCCTCAGCGAGTCGAAGAGGATTGCAGAAAGCATGCTAGAACAGGGGGCAGCGCCCCAGGATAAGGTGGTGAGTAAAGGCTGCCCCGGGGTCTCCTGTGCTTGCTCGCATCCTCAGCAAAGACGAACACGCTTGTGCGGACACTACACGGAGTTAGCTCGCAGTCAGCAAGCAGCCGACGCCAGCTTTGAGAAGTGCTTTAAGTTCTGCTGGAACACAGCCCTTAGACTCTTAAAGGCCAGTGATGAATTTTGCATGGGATTTTCCCACTGTTGCCCCTGCCTGGCTCAAGTTTGTACTTGAATTTGAAAACGTTCCACTTTGTCTTGTGCCAGACACGAGGTGGGCTCAGGTGACTAGAGCTTTGTAAGTGGCTGTCTTGGGCCAAGGGGGCAGTGGAGGGAGCACAGTGTTGTCCCCTGCCTTCTGCACTGTATTCAACCCCGCCCTGCCTCTGGCGAGGGCCTTCTCAGAGGGACCTGACAAGCTCTGTTCTCACTGACTTCTGCCCCAAGGAAAATAATCTGGGGCAGATACTCCATCGCCTAAGACTCTTCTGCATGGAACCAGAACCAGGATCTGTGATTACATCTCAGTTTTCAGCAAATCCAACAAAACTGAGTCTGGCTGCATCACACCAAAATATAGGCCAATTTGACATAAGGTAGGTTTTCATTTATCCGGTTTATCTCTGCATTATCTGGGAAGAAAAAAAAGCTGCCTGCCTCAGTAGATTAAAGAACAAACAGGATGATGAGGTTTAACCTACTTACACAAATGTGTTCTTTCCAAGGATTTCAGTGCATTCCTTAATTACAAAGGTCTTCGGCAGTTCATTAAAACAATGCATTTAAGAGCAGTTAATTCCTACTATGAAATAAAACAGCATTGCTCCAAATGACTTCCACTTCCAATTTTGCATTAATTTAAACTAAGCCCAAATCAGCCAAATTAGTGAGCGAGATAATTACAGTTTTCAGAATGGGACTTGTCTTAGACTCAGAGGTCACCTAGTTTAGAGACTACCCAGATTTATTTTTGGTGGTTTAAAGCAGTTTAACCCCCTTTCCCTGTGCATTTGTACTGGAACAATCAAGTCTATGCCACAAATAAGTCACAGCCACTCGTGGGGTGGAGGGTGAGGGGCAGGGCCCACAGTGTGCAGCCTCCCCCTTGACTCCCAGGGCTCTGACAAACATGGGAGAATAATTATTAATCTCACCAGGGGTGGACAAACTTCTCCTGCCAAGGGCCACGTGAGAAGTATTTTAGAATTTGTGGAACACATATGCTCTTTTCTATAGATGCTTTATTTATTTTTTTTATAACATTCAAAATGTAAAAACCATTTGAGCTTGCAAGCTACACAAACATGGGCCAAAGACTAGATTTCTACAGGCTGCTATTTGCCAAATTTCATTTTTTTCAACAGTTTTATTGAGTCAACTGACATGTAACAGATTGCACCTCTTTAAAGAATATGATTTTATAACGGCTGACAAATGTGTACTCCATGAAATGGCCACCGCACCCCAGACAGTACACAGACCCCTCTCTCCCTCTTGCCTTTCTCTCCCAAGCTCCCTCTCTCCATCAGTGTGCTTTTGTCAGCGTGGATTAGTCTGCATTTTTCAAGAGTTTTCCAACAGTTTGTGGAAACACAAAATTAAAAGACCAATTTATTTTGGTGTAAAAACCTGAAATGCATGCATTTTTTATAATTGTTCATAGACTTTTCAAGTACCCTTCCTGTGCATGGATTTCTTTTTTAAAAAACATTAAAAAATTATAGGCTGGTACTGTGGCGTAGTGGGCTAAGCCTCTGCCTGCAGTGCCGGCATCCCATATGGGCGCCTGTTCGAGACCTGGCTGCTCCACTTCCAATCCAGCTCTCTGCTATGGTCTGGGAAAGCAGTAGAAGATGGCCCAAGTCCTTGGGCCCCTGCACCCACGTGGGAGACCTGGAAGAAGTTCCTGGCTTCGGATCGGTGCAGCTCCGGCTGTTGCAGCCATCTGGGGAGTGAACCATCGGATGGAAGACCTACCTCTCTGTCTCTACCTCTCTCTGTAAATCTTTCAAAATAAATAAAAGTAAATCTTAAAAAAAAAAAAAAAGCACTCCAAGTGCTTCTCCAGATAAGTCTATTCAAGCTAAATCCAGAGACGATTTGCTCATTTGTCAAACAGCTACTTTATTAAGTGGGTAAGGCACCTGGATAAGCCCAGAGGTATGATTCCTGTGGCTCACGTCCCATTGAGGAGGCCAAAGCGACAGCAGAAGAGACCCACACACATGACTGACAATGGTTAAGACGGCATACAGAGGATGAACAGGGTGCTGTGATAAGGATGGGGACATGTGGTACGGGACAGGGTGGTCCTGGGGCCTAGGGTGAGCCTGGGCAGGCAGCAGCCACTGCAGAGGCGTGGCAGGGCCCTTAGGGGCAGGGAAGGGTGCACACAAGCCACTGCGACCACCACCCAGGATTAAGAGAATAGTAGGTTCGGACCAGATGTAGGCAGTTTGTGGGGGGTGGTGCTAAGCCAGGCTGCGGAGGCTGGATTTCACAGTTAATACGCCACATTGTATCTTTACCATGAAGCCCCCGGAGAGTCCGAGCTCAGGGGTAATATGACCCAATTTACATTTTTATAAAGATCGCTCCAGCTGCTGCTGTCTGGAGAAGAGGGTGCAGTCGGACAGGAAGGAGAAGGCAGTTGCATCTTGCTTCTGAAAACTCTGCGGTTTGATTTCTCAGGCCGACGAGAAGAGGGCTATGTGAGGGCGGCCTTTGAGGTCTACATCAAAAGGAACTTTTCAAGTTCACTGGCGACTGCTCGACTTCAGGGGTTGCCAGGCAGGCTGGGGTAAGCCCTGCCCTGGGGTGTGGAGCCCAGGGCTCTTTGTGCTACTCAGATAAAGTGCATTCACTCTGCAGAACTGGCTACAAGGCTACTGCTGACTTGGCCATCGCCGTGAGCAGTCAGCACCGACACCCTGCCCAGGCGCCAGTGTTTGCCCGGGGGTCCTCTTGGACTTGTGGGTCCCCATGAGGACCTCCCCCTCAGCTCTGCACACAGAACCTCCCTCCACAGTAGGGGCACAAGAGCTGCTTCCTCAGACAAGTGCCCTGACCCCAGTCCTGGTTCCGCCACTTCAAGTCCCTCTATCTCTCCAAATACAGAGCCGAGTGGCTGAGGAACACTGCGATTGTCCTGGTTGCTTTAAGAGGCATCAGCATGCGCCACCTTAGGTAGAAGGCTACCAGAAGTGCCAACGACACACAAGGCTCTTTTATCATCAATGCACTCGTTACCAAATAGACACACTCTGGCTGAACGTGGAGGAGGTGGCGTCAGGCTTGGGCATCTGGGACTCTGTCCTTACAACAACTGGGATTTTAGTAACGTCACCCCTTCAGGTTTGCATGTACTGCCTGTCTGTCAGCCTCAATCACACGCCAAACAATCAAGAACCCCGAAGCACGTGGTTGACGTCTGGTGTGGGAGTGAGGCTGCCACTTGGGACGCCTGCATCCCTCATCAGGATCCCTGGGTTCTTCTGATGCAGCTTCAAGGGCCTGCTAACCCAACTGCAAGGTCATTGCTCAAGTACTTGGGTCCCTGCCACCCACATGGAAGACTGTGGACTGAGTTTTAGGCTCTTGGCTTCAGCCTGGCATGGAGTGAGCCAGTGGCTAGGATGTCTCTCTCTGGATTCAACTAGTTAATTAATTAAAAACAAAAGAATCCTGTTACAAACTGAAAGACATCTGCTGGAACCTGTGCCCAGGACTAGTGGATAAATGTGTCCCCAGAGGGAGACCTGGTTTACTTGGGGCACGGCATAGCTTGTAAATATCTTGGGCTTTGTGGGTCACATGGCTTTTGACACGACTCAGTTCTACAATTTTAGTGCAAACGCAGCCAGAGACAATGATCTTGCCATCACCGTGTTCCATAAAATGTTCAGTTACAAAACCAGATGGTGGGCTAGCTTCGGCCTCAGGACTGGAGTTCGGAGACTGGATCTGAGTATCTGGACAGGCTTGTATCTCCCAGTTCCAAACAAGCTCAATGCCTAGGTCTCACACACACCCATTCCTACCATGTTGCCGCCAGCTGCCCCTAATTTAGACATCAATAATAGCAGCCAGCATTGATTTAGGCTTACTGTGGGCCAGACCCAGTTCAATGCATGTTATACATATTAACTCACTGATTTACCACTGAATCCTAGTATCACTGCCACGAAAAATGAGGCCCAGAGAAGCGAAGTAACTTGTCCAAGACCAGGATCCAAACTCAGCTCTTGGGCTCTTGATCACTACACCACACGGCCCAGCAGGTACCTGGACAAACAAACCAGACAGCAGGGCAGAAGGACCCTGTGTGTGTGTGTATGTGTCATCCTGCCCACTCCAGGCCGGCTCCACACTAGGTGCCAGGTGTCAGGGACTACGAACAGCAAGGTATGCAAACACACTTATGGGACATGAGGCTGGAGAATTATAGCGAAAAGTGATCGAATAGCTAGTAGCCTGACATGAACATCACGACAGCCAAGGTAAGGACGAAAGGTGACTGAGTCACGCGCAGGCCAGCAGCTGAATGCTGAGCACTCTGCAGAAGCCTTCCTGGCCGGCACCGCGGCTCAATAGCCTGATCCTCCGCCTGCAGCGCCGGCACACCAGGTTCTAGTCCAGGTCGGGGCAACTGGGACAGAATCCAGGCCAGCTCTCTGCTGTGGCCCGGGAGTGCAGTGGAGGATGGCCCAAGTCCTTGGGCCCTGCACCCCATGGGAGACCAGGAGAAGCACCTGGCTCCTGGCTTTGGATCAGCGCGATGAGCCGGCCGCAGCACACTGGCCGCGGCGGCCATTAGAGGGTGAACCAACGGCAAAGGAAGACTTTTCTCTCTGTCTCTCTTTCACTGTCCACTCTGCCTGTCAAAAAATTAAAAAAAAAAAAAAAAAAAGAAGAAGAAGCCTTCCCTGCCCAAGCCCCTGCCCCTCCAGGTACACTGCTCCGGGCTGTAAAGCGCTTCCCAGGCTTTCGAGTTGCTCAAGCCTGGTCCTAGCTGGTGATGTGGAGGCCGGAGCGAGGCGCTCAGCTGTTTTTGCTTCAGCAGCCCCCGTGAACATCACGCGGGACCCTAAGTGGGTAAAATACTGGTCGGCCACCGTCACTCAGCTCCAACTGTGCTCATGAGGCTATTTTTAAATAACCACAGAAATTAAAGCAATCGTTAAGCAAGATGTCAATAGATTTTTAGCTTTCCTGTTCTAAAAATCTCCTATTCTGCACAAAGGTGATTAATTCTCCATTCTCTGACCATGAAGGGTTTTGAATTTGGCCTCACTGGACAGAAGCTGCTGCTTCCCTTAGGAGGGTGAGGCAGAGAGGAGGAGGACCTGTAGCACAGACGGTCTCTTTAGAGTTTCTATGAGTCCTAGAATCTGAGGGTGAAGCTGAGTCTTCCAAAATCATCCCATCCACCAGCTCCAGCTGCAACCCTGAACCTCCCAGCATTGCCAGGTGTCCTTTCTCTTCCCTGTCTCTTCTCTGGGGCAAGAGAGGATGGGGGAAGGGAGAAAAAGATGTGGGATGGGAAAACCATTCCCAGAACTTCCTGCTAGGAAAAACCCCGTGGGGCACGATTTTGGATACACAGGGTACATCTAGGTTCTGTGTGTTCACTGAAGACCCCAAGATGGGGCCGTCTGGATCCTGTGCTGTGTTAAGTTGGAGATGATATCCTGGATTCCCGTGAAAATTTTTAGAGTTTTCATTCTTTCCTAGCGTAGTACACTGGAATGATGTAATCAAACTGACCCACTACCCCTGATTTTCAGCATTCAGGCAAACACACACATTGACACACTGCCACTGAGCCTTCTGTAACCCTTGGGTGACTCCCGGTACGCAGGTGAGGTCACCTGCAGAGTTAACACCTCAAAATACAGGAAGATTTCCAGGTCATATCCCGAGTCGCTGGAGCGAAGTCCAAGTCGCTCCTGGGACTCGGACTGTCTTCAAAGAAGCCGGCCTTTTAATGGCAGTATTAATTTATACAAACCATGTAACCCAAAAGCTTTCTCAGAACCGACGTACTGTTTTGACTTTTTTTCTAGATAAAGATAGTACAGTCGCCAGAAGCATCTAGCTGGTGGTTGCACTTGGTTCCAAAGCAGGAGGGATGTAATTTCGAGGTCAAGCCCATGTGGACATGCAAGCTATTTTCTTCAAGCAGATGTAGAGGGAAAAGCGAGTTGTACCTTTGAAGAGCTCAAATTGCCCTGAAACTATTCATGCCACAACCCAGCTGACAATGAGAATACTCAATATGGCATTTTAACTTGGGTTGGGCTAAAAATCTGCTGAAAAATGTGCTGTCAATATAGGCCACATTATTACAAGATAAGCCAAGATGCATAAATTCATGGGTGCACCCTAAAGAGTCAGTGTTAATCTAGAGTCATTTCACTTAAGAGCACAAAGTGTATGATAATCTATAAAGGAAATAATTCTCACTCACCAGTCCGAGTTTCTCATGCTTGACCCAACTAATACCTTGTGCCCAAGGGATTGTCCTGTGTACTGTAGGACACTGATTGTACCCCTGGCCTCCATCCACCAGATACCAGCAGTACACTGCCCAGACGTGACAATCCAAGCAGTCTCTAGATATCGCCAGATGTCTCTCTGGGGAGGGACATACACTTGCACCAAAGGAAAACAGAATTCTGGTTGTTTCTAACAAAGACAGTTATCTGAAGTTACATCAGCTTCTCTAGAAATAGGCCGATTCCCTTTTAGGACAGTCAACACTGCAGATCTGAAGGGCAAGCACTGCTTTTCCTTATCGGAACCTGGGCAGGGGCCACAGAATCCATTAGAGTTCTCTACCCTACCTCACTGTGGCCATCAGCTGTAAGATCTCTATCTTCCTCCACAGGGGACATGTAGTATGAGATCCCCACTCACGATCATGCCGGCAAGTGATAAATTCTTGCATTCAGTAACAAGTTTGCTCTGAAATCCTACAGATGTGTTCTATAAAAACACTGGCGCAAAAAAAAAAAAAAAAAATCCTGCAGTTTGGCCACTGAGGTAGCCATGCCATATAGACTGATTTGCATCACCTGTCAACGGGCCACACCCAATCCGGTTCCTTTCCTATGGTACCTTCCGCAGGTGCACTCTGGCAACAGTGCCAGGGTATGAAGGCGCCCTCTAGGGCTCAGCAGCCCAAGGCTTCGGGAAAATCTGCTTCCTTCTGTGGCCAGGAGGGCTGCTTCTTCTGTGACCTCTCTGAGCAAACTGCATACTGGGAGCCCCAGGGACGTCTCCCTTTCCAGGTTACATGTGTATCAGTTACAGCCCCAAGAAAGCGAAGGCCTGATGAATCCTGGGAAAGGAGTGCTCACCTTTACAAAACACTTTCCAGAAGGCAGAGGAAAAGACTTGCTTAGCAAAGGGCTCTGTGCAGATACCCAGCCCCTGGAGGCCCTGATCCTCACGGGCGATCACAGTTGTCCCCCAGTATTGGGGGATTCATTCCAGGACCGCTTATGGAAACCAAAATCTGCAGATGCCCAAGTCCATTACATAAAATGGCACAATATTTGCACAACAGGCTGCACACATCTCCTGTATGCTTAAAGTCACTTCCAGACTACCAAAAATTCTAAACAAAATGCACATATTCTATACGCAGCACTTACACTGTATTGTTTAGGGAATAATGATAACAAAACAACTCTGAGCTTGCCCGACATAGACGCCATTGCTTATTCAAATTTTTCCATCCGTAGTTAGTTGAATCCATGGACGGAAAACCCAGAGCAACTGCACAAGATGCGAAAGACACTGCAGCATGCACTTCTGACATGCAAAGAGCGAAGCGGGTCGCTGCACGCACGCGGCGAAACACCCAAGCGCTGAGCCGCCGAATCTGCCAACATTCTTGTTTACTGCTGAGCAGATCCCATTAAGCCCCAGGCACTTGGTTTGATTACTCCCTGGATCAAAGTTAAATTAAATTACCCAACAAGCATCTTAGTGAGACACACACACACACACACACAGAGTGACTCACCTTCCAGAAGCTGTCCACTTTGCCATACACGAGGGACTGGTTCTGCCTTTTGATCTCGTTAATGTGGTGGATGTCGCTGGAGTTGAGGTGCTGCTCCACCACAAAGCCCAGGAAGCTGTTGTCTGGGGTATGAGCTGACGTGGGAAGGAAAGATCAGGGCGGTTAGGCAGCCACTAGCACGAAGCAGCAACAAGTGACAAACTTAATGCAGTGATCTCACACAGCTGCCCATTTTCGTTGCCCCCCTGTTCCCCGCCCCCCCCCCCCCCCACTCACACTCAGCACAACCTTCACATGGAGAATTCTCCCCATGATAGATGAACCTGAAGCAAACCCTGCTGTTCAGGGGACAATCCTTCTGGTTCAGCGTCATTCAGCTGTGTTCCTTGCTCTGTACAAGGCCAGACAGGCTGTCACCCAGAGCCGCCACATCACAGCCAGAACTCTGTAGGGACCATGGCTGACCCGGGGGTTCTGAACAGCAGTGGGCACCACACACAACCTATGTGACTGCAGCCGCATTCAGCAACCAGGTGGGGTAAAGGGGTAGAATTCAGCAGTGAATCCATCTGGTCCTGGGCTTTTTTTTGTTGGGAGGGCCTTTATTACTGTTTCAATTTCTGTCTCAGTTATGGGTCTGTTTAGGTTTTCTATGTCTTCCTGGTTCAATTTAGGTAGGTTGCATGTGTCCAGGAATCTATCCATTTCTGATAGGTTTCCCTGTTTGCTGGCATACAAGTCCTTGTAGTAATTTCTGATGATTCTTTTTATTTCTGTGGTGTCTGTTGTTACGTTTCCTTTTTCATCTCTGATTTTATTGATTTGGGTCTTTTCTCTTCGTTTTTTAGTTAGTTGGGCCAATGGGTTTTCAATTTTGTTTATTTTTCAAAAAACCAGCTCCTCATTTGGCTGATTGTTTGTAATGTTTTTTTGGATTCAATCCTGTTGATTTCTTCTCTGATTTTAATTATTTCTCTTCTCCTACTAGATTTGGGTCTGGTTTGCTGCAGATTTTCTAGATCCTTGAGATGCATTGAAAGCTCATCTATTTGGTACCTTTCCAATTTCTTGATGGCAGCTGGAAACGCCTCCCTGTGCAACTTCTGGTTCACTGTAAAAGTGCTGCACTAGAATCTGATGCTTTAAACTTGGGAATTCTTTTTTTTTTTTTTTTAAGTTTTATTTATTTGAAAGACAGAGGGACCAGAGAAGGGAAGACATCTTCCATCTGCTGGATTTCTACACAGCCAGTGCTGGACCAGGCTGAAGCCCGAAGCCAGGAACTCCATTGGGGTCTCCCACATTGGGTGCAGGGGCTCAAAGACTTGGGCCATCTTCTACTGCTTTCCCAGGCCATAGCAGAGAGCTGGATTGGAAGTGGAGCAGCTGGGACTCGAATTGGCACCCATAGAGGATGCCGGCACTGCAGGCGGCAGCTTTACCCGCTACGCCACAGTGCCAGCCCAAATCATGATTTTTATTTTCATAAAATTTAAGTGGTAGTTACAGCCTTGTGCTTTACATAAGTGCTTCTGCAATTCAGTTATCCAGTCCCTTTTTTATAAGAAACCACAAACAAAATTATGTAGCAGGTGGAACACTTACTTAGACTATGCTAAGTTGTAACAAAAATGACTACATGCCCCCAGAGAAACAAGAACACCTATCAGTGCACACTTCTCAGCTGCAGATCGCCCTGGCTTGCAGCTAGAGAGGCGAGAGGGATCCAGAAGCTTCCGTGAGGAAGATCAGGCATCTGTGGCACCACAGACGCAATCGGCACCAGGGCTACCTTGACGCCGTGAGGGAGAAGGAGCGGCACACACGAGCTCCCCTCCGTCTCAGTGGTGACCCAGACTCCTGGCACCGACCCCTCTCTCTCTCCCTTTACGGGAAGGGAACTCGGAGTGTCACAACCTGCACAGTCTGGTTTAAGGACCTCTGGTGAGACTTTAGGAGAAACGCAGGCAGCGCTGACACACCCCACGTCTCTTCCCAGGGAAGACTGAACTCATCACAGGATCCTGAGCCCCATCAGCAGGAGGGTTCACTCCGCTGTGATTCCCCAGCAGGGAACCAGTACAGGCTGAAGCCAGCACGGGTGACTGGCTGGCTTCTCAGCGGGCGTGTCCTGCTAACAAGTGGAGACAGCGCCCTGGCCTTAACCCCAGCGTGCGAGATGCTGCGCACTGCACGTCCAAAGCCATATGCTCAGGCTGAGGTTCTCTGAAACACCCTCCTCAGGGAGATCTAATCGCAGGCCAAGTTTCCCTTTGGCTCTCGCTAAAGACGGGAACACAGACTTGAGCGGTGAGGGGAGGACTTCAAAGAGTAGACACTTATACTGAAGGTAAAACAAAGAAACCCCACAAGTGAGATGCAGGTAATCGCTCCGTCCCAGAAGATACACGGGCTTTAAAAAGAGCTGGGGCCGGCGCTGTGGCATAGCGGGTAAAGCTGCAACCTGCAGTGCTAGCATCCCATATGAGTGCTGGTTCAAGACCAGGCTGCTCCACTTCCTATCCAGCTCTCTGCTATGGCCTGGGAAAGCAGTGGAAGATGGCCCAAGTCTTTGAGCCCTTGCACCCAATGTGGGAGACCTGGAGGAGGCTCTTGGCTCCTGGCTTTGGATTGGTGCAGCTCTGGCTGTTGCAGCCAATTGGGGAATGAACCAGCAGATGGAAGACCTCTCTCTCTCTGCCTCTCCTTCTTTCTAATTCTGACTTTCAAATAAATAAATAAATCTTAAAAAAAAAAAAAAGCTGATGTTTGATTGCATGTTCTGAGTTCCGTGCTGAGTGTATGACAGTGTCTCAATTTATTCTCACGACAACTTGTAATATGTTTGTGCACATGAGAAAACAGCCCAAGATTTACTTAAGCTACCTCAGGTCTATGTATCAGGAAATGGCAATGCTGGGATTCAGAACCCTCGCTGCTTAGTGTCCAAATATTCCACCTTCTGAACCCTGCGAACTCAGTGGTAAACCAGGCTTTAGAGGCAAATCACATTGTAAGGTAAACTACAGCACACACGAGCCTCCAATTATACACAAGGGGTCTTTATACAGAGCTCACGGAACACCGAACACGGACATTATGAAGAAACCAGGCAGAGATTTCAAAATTGGGAGGCATGAAATGGAAACTTCTCTTTCAAATTCTACTTCTCCACAAACCTTATGAACGCCCCGCACATGCCCTCGTCCCTGGGTTTCTGGAGCTGCTTGTACCTTGTGCACACGGGACCACAATGAGACCTTTACATGCTACAGACTACAGGAGATTTGTGAAACGTCAATAATGTTCTGAAAATAAGCTCAGGCAGCTCTTTCCATTGCGGACCTTGCTTCAGGTCACCGTGCCCGCCTTCTCAGTGCTAAACTTCATTACGCAAGCCTTGGCATGCCAAGACAACATCTTCATTCTCCTGACTTAAGGATGCTGAGTCCTGCATTTAGGGATCATTCCACACGTCTCCAACTCTGTCAGGGTATGTCATGAAACCTTTTACGAAATTAGCAAATGAGATACACTCTGGCTCAACCCAAACTTGGCTGCATGTGTTCAATTTGAAGATTACAACCATCAAATTAGATAAAAGCTCAGTGGAAAAACTAAATTATAGAAAAAAATCCTACGTATTCCTCTTCAGTAAAAATCTAAGTAGATATTAACTTATTAAAGACTCAGTGTACTAAAAATAAGTAAAACAAGAACAAATTCTCTATGAGTATGTATGTGTGGGCACCTAGACACGCGTGCCCATATATAACTGAACGGCGCAAGCTCTAACTGTGCCCTCAGTGGACCTTAACTCTGAAAACTGAAGCACGCTGTTATCACGCTGACAAAATGGAGAGTGAGCATAAAATGAGACTGCAGTCAACCCAAAATAATTTGGAATAGAAAAAGAATTTTTAGTATTAAATAATAATCTAAATGTTAAATAGCTGAGCTACAGGCGGGCATGGTATCTCAGCTTGTGATGCAACCAAGAACTTGATTCACCATCAAGACATCTTTGCTTTTACCCAGAGATGTTAAAAGGCCAAAATTAAGTATTCCCTTTTATCTTGATCCTATATGATATCAAACACACCCAAGGCTCACCCTCAGACCTAAGGTATGTATTGGGTTTGTACTGAAATAACTCACAAATATATATATATATATGTATAAAAATGTGTGTATGGCAGGGAAGAAATAGTATAAATGTGGCTTTCACTGATTTTGTTTTTTTACAGGATTTCATCACACTAATTCTTAGTATTTTCACTTAAATAACTACTTTCCAGCCTTCTTCCAATGAATATTTTGTGGTGTTTTGAGAAGGAAAATAGTTTTGGTTAGATAAAACACAGACATTTTCAGCCATCAAATGGAAGGTGATGTGATTGTCATTAGTTATTTTTTTCAAAATCCTCCGTATTTGTGAGGCCCGTAAGCCAGAATTAGATAATCACACAGATCCACGCTCAGCAGGCCTTATGACGAGCTCCTGATGAGCTCCAGAAATGCGATTCAAGCCTCCCATGTGCAAACGATACCTGGAAGATGATCTATCAAGTTAACAATGGACACACATCTGCCCACCACACCCATCTCGTCTATTCGTTCACGCTCTAGGATCAGAGCTGGGCTGGAACTGCTTTGCCAACAACACAGCCAAAATGATGCCGTATCCAGAATTTCAGGGGCTGGCAGCTTCCGCTTTCTGTCATGGAAGCCAGCTGTCATGTAAGACGAGCAGCCGCTCCGAGGCTAACACACCTGATAATCCCAGCCCAAGGGGAAAGGCCCTCCAGGAATGTGTGCACCAAGAGCCCAAGACAGACCATACGTGTGAGTCCAGAAGCCATCGTGGAGGTAGACTCCGCCCTCCAACTCCAACCCCCTTACCCTTTCTGCCTCAGCCGGGAGGAAACGCGCCCATGGAAGCCCCTTCAGAATTCCTAATGTATCAATCAAAATCACATGAATGAGGGCAGGCATCTGGCACAGCAGTTAAGAGTCCTGTTAGGGTGCTCACGTCTCTCATCAGAGCGCCTGGATTCAACTCCTGGCTCCGACTCCTGATTCCAGCTTCCTGCTAATGCTCGCCTTGGGCAGCAGACCTATGCCCCCAGTACTTGGGTCCCTGCTACTGCTGTCGGAGACCTGGATTGCGTTCCTAGCTCCCAGCTTTGCCTTGGCTCAGCTCTGGCTATTTCAGGCACGTGAAGAGTGAATCAGGACGTGGGAGCACATGTGTGCCCACTCTCCTCAAACAGCTCAATAAGATTTTTTTTTTAAGATTTATTTTATTTATTTGAAAGACAATTATAGAGTGAGGTAGAGCCAGAGAGAGACAGAAAGAGAGGGAAAGAGATAGAGCAGTCTTCCATCTGCTGGTTCACGCCCCAAATGACCACAATGGCCAGAGCTGTGCTGATCTGAAGCCAGGAGCTTCTTCCAGGTCTCCCACATGGGTGCAGAGGCCCAAGGACTTGGACCATCTTCTACTGCTTTCCCAGACCATAGCAGAGAGCTGACTCAGAAGTGGAGCAGCCAGGACTAGAACCAGCGCACATATGGGATGCCGGCGCTGCAGGCCACAGCTTTAACCCGCTGTGCCACAGCACCAGCCCTCAATAAGATTTTCAGAGCTAAAAGAATAAGGTTGTTTTAAACCCCAAATTTTTAGGGCAACTTGCTGAAACAAATGGATAAACTAAGACATGACTCATTCTGCATGACAGAAAATTGTCTTAAAAACAACTTTTAAAATGCGGGAAAATTAAGCACAAATTGGATTTATGTCCCTGTAAATGAACACAAGGAGAACCACTGCTGCATTAGGTAAATTGGACATTTCTTTTCCTTGTGTAGACTAATCTAGTGAGACACTAGATTTTGGCCCCTAACGCAGCATATTTTCAATGCTCTGCCACAGGGCCAGTGGACAGTAGCACAGGAGGGAAAGTCAGCCTCAACTGGCCATATCACGAAGTTTCACTGTGGGGAAAACAGAACAGCGTGATATATCACACCTTACACGCTTCGTAAAAAGATTCCTTTGTTTGTCTGAAAGACAAAGTGACACAGGTGAGGCTGCGGGTGAGAGATTTTTCCATTCACTGGTTGACTCCCCAAATGCCCAGAACAGCCAGGGCATGGCCAAACTGAAGCCAGGGGCCAGTGGCAGTAATTGGTAAGTGAACCAATGCCCATGGAGGAAATCTCTCCCTCTCTCTTTCTGCCTCTCCAATACATAAATAAAAAATGAAAGATATTTTTAAAAGGAAGAATACTAGTACATTTCCATCTGGGAATGACAACCCTCTATTATGGCCCATTTAAAACAAAAAAGTTTTTTTTTCTTTTCGAGATATATTCTGATGCATTTATGGATGAAATGATACGCTGTCAGTGATGAGCTTCAAAATAAGACAGTACAGATGGGAAGCTGGCAGAAGTAGAGCTGAAATAAAACTGGCAATGAGTTGATAACTGTTGAAGCTGGGGCAATGGATACATGGGTGCTCGCTATATAGTCTGCCTTCTTCTGTACGCATTTCGAATTTACCATTATCATAAACAAATGCACACAAAACTAAAAAACAGAAAAGGGAGGAAGAAAGGAAAGGGCCATGATTTGAACAAGACCGGCTCCTGAACTCATGCAGATGTTTAAATCCTAAAGTTGTAAGTTAATTGTACTAAGGTGAAACCTTAATCGAACTGTAATATTTAGAGGTGGAGCATTTGAGCAGTGATTAGACTGAATTCGGCTGTTGGAATGGGGCCCATGATCAGATCATGGTGGCATTATAAGGGGACACACAGACACCTGTGCTGCCTCTTGCCATGTGTCGTTCCATGTAGACTCTGGAATACAAGATTGCAAGAATGCAATCACCAGAGGGCGGACTAGTGAGGCCTGCCCGATCTTGGACTGGTACCTCCAAGACTGCGAATGAAAATAAACCTCTTCCCAAGTAAAAGAATAATAATGACGATTTCAGAGAAACATCTTCTCTTACTGAGAAAAGCACTAAAGGGACAGGCATTGTGGCGCAGCAGGTTCGGTCCCTGTTTGCGATGCCAACAAGCCATGTCACAGTGCCAGTGTTCTGACTCTGCTTCCAAGCCAACTTCCTGCTAATGAGCCTGGGAGGCAGCAGATAAGATAAGGGCCCAAGTGTTTGGGTCCCAACTACCCATACAGGAGACCCAGATGGAGTGCCTGGTTCCTGGCTTCAGCCTGGTCCAACCCTGGTTGCTGACTGCATTTGTGTAATGAGCCATCGAAGATCTCTTTTTTCTTTTTTTTTTTTTTTTTTTTTTTTTTTCTTTTGACAGGCAGAGTGGACAGTGAGAGAGAGAGACAGAGAGAAAGGTCTTCCTTTGCCGTTGGTTTACCCTCCAATGGCCGCCGCGGCAGGCGCGCTGCGGCCGGCGCACCGCACCGATCCAATGGCAGGAGCCAGGAGCCAGGTGCTTTTCCTGGTCTCCCATGGGGTGCAGGGCCCAAGCACCTGGGCCATCCTCCACTGCACTCCCGGGCCACAGCAGAGGGCTGGCCTGGAAGAGGGGCAACCGGAAGATCTCTTTTTTCTAACTCTTTCAAATAATTTTTCTCTTAAAGAAAAGTATTTTAAACACTTTGGACGCACCAATTTGCAAACGATTATACATTGGTTTGATGTGTTAACTAAGCAAATTATGGTCACGATTACTTTAAAGAAATCCTATTAAGTAGCATAGGTGGATAACAGGAATAACTTGTAGGGCTCTATAGCTCAGTGGGGTAACAACAGTTGACAACAACTAATTGTATATTTCAAGCTAGCTAGCAGACGGGACTTTGAATGTTCCCAACACAAAGATATGATAAATGTTTAAGATGACAACCATGCCAATTACACATTGTTAAGTATGTATTGAAATGTCACATTGCACTCCATAAATCTGGAAACTACTGTAGGTCATTTAAACACACAGGAAAACACTATTTGCTTGAATAACTCATTCTTGGATCAACATTTCAGAGTGCTCCTTCCATAGACTAGGGCCTATGGTAGGAATTCAGGGATTAAAGCAGAGTTGTTGCCCTTAAGCTGTTGTTCTGTACTCAACAAATGAAGCCTACACTATTCGAAGTGACACCCCGATGGAGGGACTCCATTTTAGAGCACCCGAGAGTCCATCTTGACAAAGCACCCCCCACTGTGAGAGCATGGTCTGAAACCAACTATGGTCTACAACTAAGACAATAACAGTATGCAACATCCCACTTGGCAGAACACAGAAACTCTAGCATGATCGCTCAAGCTTAAAACAGGCTGGGGGCTGCACTGTGGCATAGCAGGTAAAGCCACCACCTGCAGTGCCAGCATCCCATATGGGTGCTAGTTTAAGTCCTGGCTGCTCCACTTCTGATCCAGCTCTCTGCTATGGCCTGGGAAAGCAGTAGAAGATGGCCCAGGTCCTTGGGCCCCTGTACCTGCATGGGAGACCCGGAAGAAGCTCCTGGCTCCTGGTTCCGGATCAGCACAGCTCTGGCCATTGCAGCTATCTAGGGAGTGAACTAGCGAATCGAAGACCTCCCTCTCTCTCTATCTCTCTCTCTCTCTCTGTGCCCCTGCCTCTCTATAACTCTGCCTTTAAAATGAATAGATAAATCTTTAAGGGAAAAAAAAGGCTGCACATGGATTAATGCTAATATTGTAATTTGTCTATGTCCCACACATAACTTAGGGTTAATACCTGGACTAATGTCAAGATCGTAATTGGTACTGTCAAGACTATTATTGATAGTATTTTTGCATAGGCCTTGGGTCAGCTTGACCCCAGTAACCATGTATCCCCACAATCCTAGCAACCACATATTCCCCCTTCCCTCCTTGTGGTTTTTGCCTTTATAAAACCTGTTGCTTTGAGCTTCAGGGTTGAGAGTTCTTTTAGTCATGAGCCCACTCTCCACTGCTAGCAATAAGGCCGGTCAAACTTTATCAGTGTGTGGTGCTCCTCTGTCGGCACTCGCTCAGGCACAACATATTATCTAGCAAGTCACCATGCCTTCTTTTAAATTATAATTCAAAAATATTGTTAAGTAGAACTGACCTTCCCTTCAGTCGCACACATCTGTAAGGGCTGTTTTTCTGCCAGCAAGCCCCGAACACTTCAAGGCACGTTGCATTACAGCCACATCACTGGGTCACTAAGAACAGAGACCCCAGAACCAGCCTGGGCTTGCTCATTCTGTAGCCCATGGACTGGTCGGTCCCCATGTCTTGGGGAGACCCAGCCTCCCCAAGTCCATCAATTCACCCCCTCCTCTCCACCCTTCTTAGTCTGGGCCTCATCAAGTTTTCCAAGATTTCTGCAATAAACAAGCTTTTCTTTCCCCTCTACACAACTGTTTTATTCATTCTCCTGTTTAACACAGAAAGACATCTTCAGTGCACATTTTTGTTTTTTAGATAATAGAGAAAGATGTAAGGAAGAAGCCGCCCGTCATCTCACCGCCTGGAAAGGACTGCCATCCGTGGGCTCTTCCTTCGGCTTCTAGATCTTTTTTATCCTCACACTGCAACTGGATCCCATTACATCTCCTCCGTGTAATCATCTTCTTCCACTCACACAACGTGCCCAGACGTCCTTCTGGGTCATAAGCATAGCACATCACTGCACGCCCGTGCGTGCTGCGCCTGGACACATCTGTCCCACGGGGGTGCCCTGTCACCCTGCTCTGCTGGCGCCCTCTGAGCAATGGACCACCCTTCCCCCACAGCATGTGGCTCTGTTCCACGCAGCTGGTTGTCATGGATTCCCTCCACTCGCTGGGCCTCCCAAGGTGCTCACATGGCCCTGGGGATGCTACCTGACCAGGGCTCAGGGGAAGAGACGGGTTTAGCAGATTCACTTCCTGCTAATCATTTCTCATGCCTAGCCAGCACCACGGTTTTTATCTGTTTCACTTTTGGGAGATAGAGAGCTACTATCTGCTGGTTCACTCTGCAAATGCCCACAACAGCCAGGGCTGGGCTGAGCCAAAGCAGGATCCGAGCATGCGATCCAGGACTCCCCTGTGGGTGGCAGGAACCATCACTGCTGCCTCCTAGGTCTGCATTAGCAGACAGCTGGAGTCAGACGTGGAACCCAGGCCCTCTACGTGGGACATGGATGGAAATGCCTGCTCCCAGCACTCCCTGAGAAAGCAGGGAGGGGTAAGGGCTGCAGATGGTCCCTGTGCACGCCGGTGAGCATGGTATGCTCGAGAACGACTTCGACTTAGAGGTAAGCGGAGGGAAAGGAGACCATCACGACACCACCCCCTGCCCTCACCCCCAATTTGCTGAGACGGGGCATCAGCAACTCCCAGGGACAAGAGCTAACACAGCCGTGTGACCAAGCCAACCTGAAAGAGATCCTAGCACACACGCCCCACCGCACGGCATTTAGATGCTTCTGCTTCCTGTTGACATTAACACATATCAGATGTCACTGCTCCTCATAAACACCACTGTGGACTTCTAAGTGGCCTCCACACTCACAGCCACACCCCCTTCCTCCCTGCTCCCAGCCCCAGTCCACCGCTCTATGCTGCCTGGCAAAAAAGGTTGTTACAACACTGCTTGGAAACACATATGAGACTGGGGGCGGCTTCCTGCTGGAAATCTTCACCCCCTGCACGCTGAAGCCTGGCTCCAGTTGAGGGGTTTCCTGACTCCCCACGACAGTGGAAACCCCCCTCCTTTGCTCTCGGTGACCACGGAGAGTCCAAGCCCTGATCACACTTCACTGTGCTGCCTGAGGACGGGCCATGTGTCACGTGCCTGACTGCCAGAGCCCAGAAGGAACCGAGTCAGGATTTTGTGAGAGCTTTGTGAACTGGAAACTTCGTGAATGGGAAACCTACGTTAGCAGGCCATAGCAGGCCATGCCGGAACCACCTCCAGCATCATGTTCTTAGCATACAAGCTCCAAAACCAAAGCCATTCTTGGAATTCATCACTAGCCACAATTGCTTCCTACTCCATCCCAGACCCCAGCCTCAACCCTGGAGATGATCAGTGTTATGTTAGCATTTCCGGAATTGACAAATTAATAGATTCTCCCTTGTAGGCCACAAAGTAGATGTCGGCAAGGAGGGAAACAGATCAGAGATAGTGACATGGAAAACTGGCGTCGCAGGGTTCTACACGCTGCCCTGCATTCAACATTCAGCACATTGAGCACTGAGAATGATCCAGGCAGGGAGCAAAATGGTGAGGACACACAAGCAAACAACGGTGATCCCTCCACTGAGGACTTGCAGCTGGACACACAGGCAATAAATAAGAAATAATAATTCGGGGCTGGAGATCACAAGTAAGCAAGCCAACCTTGAACTCTACTTAATGATGTCATGCTTGGAGCCAGCGCTGTGGCATGGCGGATAAAGCCACCGCCTGCAGTGCCAGCATCCCATGTGGACGCCAGTTCGAGTCCCGGCTGCTCCACTTCTGATCCAGCTCTCTGCTGTGGCCTGGGAAAGCAGTAGAAGATGGCCCAAGTCCTTGGGCCCCTGCACCCATGTGGGAGACTTGGAAGAAGCTCCTGGCTTCAGATCGGCGCAGCTCCGGCCCTTGCAGCCATCTAGGGAGTGAACCAGCAGAGGGAAGACCTCTCTCTCTCTCTCTCTACCTCTACCTCTACCTCTGTTTCTCTGTAACTCTGCCTTTCAAATAAATAAATCCCTAAAAAACAAAGTCATGCTGAAGTAGATAAAGGCTCTTTTATGTATCCCAATTAAATAAATAAATGGTGGATGGATGGACGTAACCCAGACCAAGCAAAGCGAACTGTCAAAGGTACCAACCAGGATGCCCGTTTCCAGCTTACATTGCAGCTGATTTTGTTGGTAAGCTTGAAAAGCATCCTATAAAACGTCACGGAAGACTTTGAGCTGCCAGGACACTTGTGACATTTCTGCCGATTCCCATGATAAAAGCAGACGTGATAGAAGAATAAGAAATCTGGTGTAAAAACTGCCCACAGAAAGCCGCGTTATGTTTCCATTTTCACTAAAACTGCTTCCCCAAAGGTAGTGACACCAGGCTCTTCTGGAGAGGCCGGCAGGCAGGCAGGCAGGCAGGCAGAGGCTAGATGACAGCACTGAGCAGCTGGGCCACACAGCGGAGGACTCAAAACAGGAGCCAAGATTTAGGAGGTCTGTGGGCAGGTGAACCCCGGGCCTCCTCCCAGACGCCACGAAGCAACCAGGTGTTCACCTGAGACCAGAGAAGAAGCTTCCAGAACCTTGTCAGGATGCCCTAGGGATGGTGCCCAGGCTGCTGGGTGTCAGTGGGGGTTCAGGAAGCTCCAGGCCCCCATACTGCAGGTGGGTGATATTCCTCCGCGCCTCCTTCGCCTTGGAAGCTCAGAGCGCTGGTCCCACCATACCCTTGCTCGGGGGACGCTGGTGGAGGGGAGTGAGAGAGCATGGCGGGGCCTGCAGAGGCTGTGCCCTGTGCTGGTGGCTCCACGCTGAGCAGGGGGCTTCAGTGCCAGACACCATGCGGCCGCTCTGCCAATGTCACGGTAGGCCTGCTCTGCTGGCTCATGAGCCAAAGCCACCACCGGAGGTCAACTGCCGAACGCCAAAGGTAGTGGGTCGGGGGCAGTGGTGGCTGGCATGCAGGGCAGAATGCAAAGAATCTGCCTAGCTGTTCTGCACAGAGCTAGGTCACGCACGTGGTGTGCATGCCCCTGCCCTGGGGATAAACAGGAAGACACTCTCTAACTGGCTCACCACAGTGGAAGGCAGCAGGTGACATGGCAGAGGCCGGACTTCCAAAGTCCTTTAGGCCTGGAACCTGTGCTCCTCACCTCACCTGCCTGCTCCCCAGGGAGGGCAAAGAGTCTCCAGGTGTGGTCCAGAGGCGGGCATTGTGGCCCAGCGGGTTAAGCCGCCTCTTGGAACTCCTACAGCCCATATCCATGTGCCTGGAATTAAGTGCTGTCTCTGCTTCTGATCCAGCTCCCAGCTAATGTGCCTGGGCAGGCAGAAGATGGCCCAAGTGCTTGGGTCCCTGCCAACTGCATGGGAGGCTAGGATGCAATTCCAGGTTCCTGGCTTCAGGCTGGCCTAGCACTGGCTTTGTGGTCATTTGGAGAGCGAACCAGTGGATGGAAGACCTCTCTCTGTCGGCTCAATCTGCTTTACTCAGTTCATAGTTACGGCTTTCTTTTCGGCCTCTAATTTCCCTGAGTACCAAAAAGCCTGCCTATTTCCAGCCTGGACTGTGACACCCAATGTGAGCACACAGCAGGCAAACTGTTTGGTGCCGTCACATTGTGAATGATGGCTAAAGCATTGCACGTACTCAAGAAACAAATATATCAATAAAACCAACCTATACAAACAACCATTGCTTGGGGATGAGGAACATTAGACACATGGATAGCAAGGCTGTTAGGAAGATTCGGTTTCTCTTCTAAGATTTCTTATTTATTTGAAAGGCGGGGGGCGGGGGGAGAGGGGAGAGCAGGGAGAGGAACCTTGAACTCCATCTAGGTCTCCCAGGAGGGTGGCAGGGTCCCAAGTACTCGGACCACCTTCTGCTGCTTTCCCAGGAACATTAGCAGGGAGCTGGATTGGAAGTGGAGCAGCCAGGACTTGAACTTGTGCTCATATGGGATGCTGGCGCTGGAGGCAGCAGCTTAACTGGCTGTGCCACAATGCTGACCCCAATGTTTTAAAATGTATTTGAGCAGGGGTTGGCGCTTGGCACAGTAAATTAAGGCTCCGCTTCTGATGCAGCTCTCTGTTAATATGCCTGGGAAAGCAGCAGAGGATGGCCCAAGTCTTTGAGACCTTGCCACTCATGTGGGAGATCCAGAAGAATCTTCCAACTGCGGTCTGGCCCACCCTAGCTGTTGTGGCCATTTGGGGAGTGAATTAGCAGATGGAAGATCTCTCTTCCCTGTTTCTTTCAAATTAAAAAAAATTTAAAAATACCTAAGGTCTGAGATGCAACCTGACAGCAGGGACAAGAATCTCACAATGTCTGCCTATTGCTCCTTTCAGCGGGTCTCCAGAGAAAGAAGGCAAAAAATTCAGTTAGATCACCATGTTGTACCATGGCCAATGTTTCCACATAACCACATGAAGCCATGAAAATGTGCGGAGCATGGATAATTACAGCTATCCACACCTAGGGTAATTCACAGTGCAAGTTATCAATTCGAGGGTTTTATTTTTCTCTCCTAAATGGTATAGACAAACTTACTCTATTTTATTTTTCTGTGTAGGTAGGCTTTTTTTCACTGTTACTGAAGCAAACCGCACCTTGTCTGGATGAAATAAGAGAGGCATTGAGGTGTTTAAAACCAGCAGAACACACATAGTAAAGATGGAGACTGAAGTAACTCTCAGACACAGAGCCAGGCCAAGTCCATGGCAAGCAGGGAGAATGCAGCAGTGAATCCCTGACAAGAAATCACAAAAGCTTTGCCAAGACAAACAGCCCCTCAGTGGCCTCTGAAGCAGCTCTGAAAATGACGGTTTTCCAAATATGAGTAGAACCTTGAAATAAGTTACGATAGTACAAGTGCAGTAAAGGATATGCAGTATTAGCATGCGTGTTACAAACACACGGAAACATCTGTGTGCAAGGGACACCAGGGTTATACTTGGGGTAGGGACCCACCTTTGCTAGGGGGAGGCTTTCTGGGGTCTTGTCAGAGGGCTACCATTCTTCTTACAGTTGAATTGGAAAGAAGTCATTGAAATGGAATCTGATAGGAAAGACTACTACTGCTGAGAAGGTGATCTGAAAGAGGCACAGTAGTGAGGGGCTGGGGGTGTCTTCACAGAGACCAGGGCTGGGGCGTGGGGCATGGGAGGAGTGAGGTGGAAGAGAGAAAGGAATGGGGCTCCAGGCTAGGGGGCTTAACATCTGCAGCATTTTGCTTTGGCACTTGGACATGACACATGGACACACAGAAGGCACCACAGTCTGCAGAGGCATAGCTGGGTCCAAGCTGAGCTCCCTTGAGCTGGCTCTGCTGTCAATTCAAAGGCCTAGGTCAGAAGTCTTGTGAGAAAACGGACAAGAGAACAAAGCAGGAGCCAGAGCTTAGGAGAAGGAATAGGCAGATCTAACAGCTTCCTGGAAAAAGCCACAATCAGTAGAAGAGGTCAGTGGCCAGTGCTGTGGGGCAGCGGGTTAAGCTGCTACCAGCAACGCCAGCATCCCAGTGCCAGTCCAAATCCCAGCTGCTCCACTTCCAATCCAGCTTCCTGCTAATGTGCCTAGGAAAACGGCAGAGGATGGCCCAAGTGCTTGGCCCTGCACCCATGTGCGAGACCTGGATGGAGTTCACGGCTTCTGGCTTCAGCCTAGCCCAGCCCCAGCCACCAGGCCATTTGGTGAGTGAACCAGCAGATGGAAGAGCTCTCCCTCTTCTCCCCAACTTCATCTTTCAATTTTTTTAATCCTGTAAATGTAATAAACGTAGTGTCGTCTGACCACCAACCCCACTAGAAGTTGGGAAGAAGATGCTGGCACACCTGGACACGCCCTACTGCACAGGGAATGCTCACGAGTCAGTGCCAGGGAACTCCTGAGACTGGAACAAAATGATACAGAAAAGCCAGGCTTTTAAGGCTGTAGAAATTCCATGAAAAAAAAAAAATGGACTGGAGAAGGAGAGAAGGACTTCATATGAGAAATGTAATAGGGATATTTAAGAGGGCAAACAGTTCTGGTCCAGGGTGTTTCATTTCACTGCTCCTATAAATAGCCTCAGTGGTGAGTCTTCATTTCCTTCCTTCCAGGCTCGCTCTGCTGCAGGGGGACCAGAACCCTAGACACAGAGGCGTGGGCCTGATGGCCTGACCGACCACTGCAGAGCCCTCTCTGCAGACTTCTCATTGCATACTCCACGAGGAGGGCACAATCTAAGGACACCCCAAGTACATGTGCTTATCAACACTTCAGTCACACAGAGCACCTCCAAAAGTGGGTGAAAAATGGGATGACAAAATCAGCTTATTTTGGTACAAAAATGTTTTGAAATGCATACCAGGAATCTTTAAAATATTTATGGAAAACGCCTATTATGAAAAAACTATGCCTGATTTCAAAACTGTTTAGACCTAAAGAAATGGGCAAATGGAATTAAAGTTCACTTTGCTGCAAAACAAAAACAAAACCCCAAAAAACCTTAAATCCATGCATAGTCTCAGAATGCACGTTTTTCATGAACTTTCTGAAAACCTCTCATATTAAGGACTAGCAAACTCATTTATTTTTTTAAGAAACTGACAAGGAGGGGTTGACGCTGTGTGGCATAATAGGTTAAGCCTCTGTCTATGGCGCTGGAATTCTATATGGGCGCCGGTTCTAGTCCTGGCTGTTCCTCTTCCAATCCAGCTCTATGTTAATGGTCTGGGAATGCAGTAGAAGATGGCCCAAGTGCTTGGGCCTTTGCACCCTCATGGGAGACCCAGAAAAAGCTCCTGGTTCCTGGCGTCAGATTGGCCTAGCTCTGACCATTGCAGCCATTTGGGGATTGAACCAGCAGATGGAAGACCTGTCTAATCTCTGCCTCTCAAATAAATAAGTTAAACACACACACACACACACACACACACACACAACCTGACAAGGATTAAGACTCTTTCGGCACTTTCTTCTTCTATTCAAAGCAATTGCCTCTCCCTTCAGACAACCAGAGCAACCACATCTACCCAAGCAAAGGAAGGCAGCAACACTCTATGGGAAAGAGAGGGCTGGACGGCATCCCACCGCTCTCTCCAAGGACACACCCGGGCGGGCAGATTCTGCAAGGCAAGGTGCAGCAGGTTCTCCAGCCCAGACACTCAGCGTGTCTCACATCTCTTCGTCTCCCAGCTCATTTCCATATTCCTTTCCTTCAAGACAGCTTCACCCCGGGGACATTTCCCACCAGCCTGTGCTTTCCCGGCATCTACTCAGCCACCACCGACGACTGTCTTGATGCACTGCTGCATTCATTGAAGAGGTTCGATTTCTAATTCGTCATTTGGTTTGCATTTATTAACTGTGATTTCCCATGATTAACGACTTCTTCCTCATCAACCATTTGATTACCTTCGAATACAATCTGCACTAAAACGTCAAGATCAAGGCTGGATTTTTCATTTTTCACACTCGTGAGTTGGTGTCTGAGCAACTTAGAAAGGTGACCCGCTGATATTTGGTGGGTGTTCCTGCTTGGTGTGATCAATGTGGACTGGTAGATTTATTTTTCACTCACTGGAGTGGGTGTCCTGATACTCTAACAACCCCACTTTGGGATCTTGTTCCTTCTGATGCCACCCCAGTGGTCCTTCTTAGTCTCCTTATTTTTAAAGTTTATTTACTTGAGGAGTAGTTGGGGGGTGGGGAGGAGACAGAGAGAAATGTCTTCCATTTGCTAGTCCACTCCACAAATGGCCAGGATCTGAAGCCAGGAGAAAAGAGCTTCCTATGGGTCTCCCACATGGGTGCAGGGGCTCAAGCACTTGGGCCATCTTATACTGCTTTCCCAGGCCATAGCAGAGAGCTGGATGGGAAGAGGAGCAGCTGGGACTCAAACCAGCACCTATATAGGATGCTGGCCTCACACAGAGGCTTTACCTGCTAGGCCACAGCACTGGTCCCCTCCTTTTTTTTTTTTTTTTTTAATATTTTATTTAAGAGGTAGAGTTACAGACAATGAGAAGGAGAGACAGAGAGAAAGGTCTTCCATTCATTGGTTCACTCCCCAAATGGCCACAGTGGCCGGAGCTGTGCTAATCCGAAGCCAGGAGCTTCTTCTGGGTCTCTCATGTGGATCCAGGGGCCCAAGGACTGGGGCCATCTTCTACTGCTTTCCCAGGCCACAGCAGAGACCTGGATTGGAAGAGGAGCAGCCGGGACTAGAACTGGCACCTATATGGGATGCCAGCATCACAGGTGGAGGCTTTACCTGCTGGGCCACAGCGCCGGTCCCCTCCTTGCTTTTTGACGTAAGATGTCCCATCCTGAACATTTCCTGCTTCAGATCTGGCATCAGCTGTTTATCTAGGAGGTGGCTCCCGGCAGTGGACAAAGGCAATGGGGAATCCCAACCTGGCACTCATTGCCAAGGACTCTCACTGCCACTCGGCTGCTCTCCCTAGAGAACTGGGCACTTCTTTCCAGATGTTTCCTATTCAAACTGATGTTCAGTTGGCTTTCCCTAAGCTCTTAAAGTACTTTCCACCTCTTCCGTATCGGAAATCTTGGTTCCTAACTCCAGCAGTTTTAAGTGACAATATAAATACTTCACACTAGGAATGGAATGTCAAAACATGTAGCTGCTTTTACTCATAGTGCTACTGGTTGCTGTTGTTTCGCCATAAGGTTCTTTAAAAAAAAATCCATCGAATATATCAATTTTTGGCTTGATGTCTGATGCATTCTTTATTTTTATTTGAGAGAGAGACAAAGAGAAAAAGAGAGAGAGATCACACATCTGCTGGTGCACTCTCCAAATGCTTCCAATGACCTGGTCTGTGCCAGGCAGAAGCCAGAACCTGGGGACTCAGTACAGGTCTCCCATGTGGGTGGCAGGGATTCAACTACTTGAGCCATTACCACGGAGCGCACATTAGCAGGAGCTGGAATTGGAACTGGGATCAGGACTCAAACCCAGGTACTCCGATATGGGATACAGGACTCTGAAACAAGTCTTAATCATTAGGCTAAATACCAGCCCCCTTGCTGACTTCTGAGTCCCAGGTAGGAAACTTATTCCCTCTCCCCAGGTTAATAGAAATTGGTTCATGATTTGGTCTTCAGTTATATTTGAAACTGTGAGTTTCTTTCAATTCAGTCAAGAAGGAGAAGGAAAACCCTCCGTCCGTGAAGAACAGAATGGGTTTGGAGGACTTCACATCCAACACTGTTGTAGAGAACTTTGCCCATGCTAGCGCGTCTACTCCCCTCCACCCTGGACACAGTGAAAGGCACAGTGGACACTGGTATCATTTCATTTCACTCAACGCAACACACAGGTCACTCTGTGGTCATAATACATAGGTTATTTTGACCATCTTATCCCAGTCTCTCAAAATGACACTGCCAAGTCAGACCACGGGCTAACTCCAACCATGTCTCATCATGCTGTCAGCCATCTGTCACCTAATGAGCCAAAAATTAGTTTGGCCCCTGATCTGTGCCCTAGAGACAGGCAGCAATGGCAGGGTGATGGAGCTCCAGGAACGACACTGCTCACAACACAACCCGGCACACTCTCACCAGTCTGAGCTACACACGACCTTTAAGCCTGAGCAGATTTTTACAGTTACTCCCCTCACTATCTGTCCTCTTTCTGAATTCTCCCTTCTCATATTGGGCACCTGAGCATTTGTCCGACACATGCTGTTATGTAATGTAAACGTGGGAAGAGGCGCGCCTGCGGGGGCTGCATAGGGGGAGAAGCAGGGTGGCATCCCTCAGGTCTTTACAAAGTACACAGATGCAGACCACAGAAGTTAACTCTAGACTGGAACCCCCGTGACCACTGTGCTGGGGGCACTGGAGAACAGGGTTCTCCAACTGGAGTATTCACATTCAACACTGAACTTGCGCAAACTGTCATTTCCAGAAGTGGACTGACCTCATCTCCAAGGTCTACTGACTTGCAAAGTAAATTTATTTGAGGCACAAACACTGTCCAATTTAGCTTGGCTTCAGAGTCCTCAGTTACCTATTTGGCCAGGAGGCTAGGGGCAGGGAGAGAGAGTTCCTAAGAGGCTCCCAGTAGGGGCCAGACAGCCCAGTACCACCACCCAGCAGAACAGAATACAAAGAAAATTGCTATTAACAATGACACCAAGTCAGCATGAGAACAAGATTGAGCTTAAAATAGTTCCATTTTCAAAAGGTGCAACTCTTGAGAGTTTGCTATTTAACTCATCTAGGTTTAGGTATTTGGAAAAGGAATCCACATGGACGATCTCATTCCTTTTGAATGATGCAGGGACCTAGCTGCCATCTATGTGGTAGGTGACATGTTGAGCACCTGCCAATCCAAAGGCGGCCCAAAGTCTTTCCCCAAATGCCCCCAATAACACTCAAACTGAACATTTTTTTTTCTCCAGAATATTCCAAATTACTCACGAGGACTCTCAGTTCCCTTTTAAACAAAATAACTCAGTCATTCCCTAGGAATGAGGTTCAGCAGCACACACGCACGTGGCTTAGCATCCTGGGCACAGACCCACAGGAGATGGCAGGGGGATGTCTAGGGCCACTAACACCCTGGAAAGCACACGAAGCAGAAATACTCACGGAACATGGTGTAGAACTGCTGAGGGTTCAGATTCCACTTCCCCCAAGGGGTCTTGTGGCCTTTGGACTGGGCATAGTTAGCATGATTAAACTCTGGTTCTGTACCAAAGGAATCCAGGACTCGGAGCATGCACCTGAAAGACACAAGCCGTCACTTGTGTGAAACCACAACCCTGACCCCACTGTCCAAAGGTAAATGTCCAGCCCTTATTTCAGGGTCTACCAAAACCAGACGTACGTGTTTAATTAGAAATAGGACCAGCCAAGACTCAGGAGGTTTCAGTAGAGCCAAACATCTACAACTGTGACTGCACAGCCCGAGCCCTCTCACACCATATAACACCTGCTCCAGGTGGGTTGACTTGAACAAGGTTAAAGAAGTTTCTAGAATGCTGCAACAGAGGACTTCCATGTTCATGGCTGTGCACTTAGCACCCAGCCAGGGCTGCGTATACAGCAGGTGCCAAACAACAGTTACTGAAGAAACAAAGATCTGCCATCTTTACAGCTATATTCTGTTTAAAGGGCATGATACGTACTATCTCTGTTAGTCATCATTCAACAATCACATCAATTAAATAGGGCATTTGATTTTGGTAAAGTGGTAAAACTCGTGTGTTTGAAACTTAATCCTAGATGGCCCAGGTCCTTGGGCCCCTGCACCCATGTGGGAGATCTGGAAGAAGTTCCTGGCTCCTGGCTCCTGGCTCCGGATCGGCATAGCTCCAATGGTTATGGCCAACTGGGGAGTGAACCAATGGATGGAAGACCCCCCCCCCCTCGCTCTGCCTCTCTTTCTCACTCTGTGCAACTCTGACTTTCAAGTAAATAAATAAATCTTAAAAAAAAAATAAAAAAAGAAACTTAATCTCAAAATTCAAATGGAGGCAGCATTTGGAGGTGCAGCCTTGAAAGTAACTAGAGACGGGCCGGCGCCGTGGCTCAATAGGCTAATCCTCCACCTTGAGGCGCCGGCACACCGGGTTCTAGTCCCGGTCGGGGCGCCGGATTCTGTCCCGGTTGCCCCTCTTCCAGGCCAGCTCTCTGCTATGGCCAGGGAGTGCAGTGGAGGATGGCCCAGGTGCTTGGGCCCTGCACCCCATGGGAGACCAGGAAAAGCACCTGGATCCTGGCTCCTGCCATCAGATCAGCGCGGTGCGCCGGCTGCAGCGGCGGCCCTTGGAGGGTGAACCAACGGCAAAGGAAGACCTTTCTCTCTCTGTCTCTCTCACTGTCCACCCTGCCTGTCAAAAAAAAATAAATAAATAAAAATAAAAAAAATAAAAAAATAAAAAAAAAGAAAGTAACTAGAGACGAGGTCACAGGGTGGGGGGTACCCCAACCGCAGGATGAGTGGCTTTCTAAGAGGAGGAAGCAAGCCCCGAGCTACACACCTGCCCTGTCTCACTGGCTCATGCCCTGTGCTGTGTTATGACCAGGTATGGACCCCTGGATCTTGGAGTTCTCAGCCTCTAGTGCTCAGGCACATGAAATGGACTAAGATACTTTAGAATCTCATTTAAGGACAGCAGTGATCTTTATGCATCTGATAATAAAAGCAGCTTATTGCTTTCTCTCAGAGCCTAAAGAAGCCAATGGAAGCCATTTCCCCTGGCTTTCCTACCAATGCCTGACAACACAGTAAGCCCAATGTACTGTACCGCCCATTTTTGTATGGCGTGAGAGCTAAGAATGACCTCTACATTCTTAACAGTTAAAAAAAAAACCAGTATTTTTGTCAAACATGAAAGCTATGTAAAATTCAAATTTTTCACACTCCACATTGAAGTTGGGTATTGGCAGTGTTGTGCAGGGGACTGAGCCACCACTCGGGACACCTGCCTCTCCTCTAAGAGCGGCAGTTCCAGTCCCGATTCTGATCCAGCTTCCAGCTAATACAACCTGAGAGGCAGCACACATGGCTCCGAAGCTAGAGTCCCTGCCACCACTTGGGAGATCGGGAGGAAATTCTACAGTTCTGGGCTCCTAGCTGTGGCCTGGCCCAGCCCTCCCTTAGGTGGGCATTTGGGAAGCAAACCAGTAGATGGAAGATCTGTCTCTGTCTCTCTGTTGTTCTTGCAAATAAGCAAACATTCAGCAATGAGTCAAGCTGCACTGGGACGCAGCCACACCCCCTCTGCTGGTGTACAGTCCTTGATGACTTCACAATCCAACAGCGGAGAGTCCACACATGACCCGCTAAGTCTACAGCATCTGCTGGCTGGTCCTGTGGACAAAAACCCTCAGAGCGCACCAAGAATCACCCATCAGGAGACAAGAATCCACACCGAAACAAAACAGATCGATGTCGGTGGGGCCGATTTCATGGCCGATTCTCGGCACATTGGACGGCCAATTCCAGCAGCTCCGATGCTGCGGGTACACGACTTCCACCTTTCACTGGACTGGTACACGTGCAGTAAAGACAGACTAGAGCCCACATTCTAGAATCAGATGATGCCAACAGCCTCTTGGGGTCTGCTTCAGCTTCATTCCTCCTTTCCCCACCATTACAATGTCTTTCTTCCAACTTTTTATTAACAAAAAAAAAATATCCAAACACCAGATTTTCTGAAAAGCATAATCATGAATTGAGATTTTTGTGCGCTCATTTTCTCATCAGGAATCGCTGCTGCTTGCCCAGGGAGGGAGGACAAGAGAGAGAAGGCCACGGACACAGAGGGAAAGACAAGCTGACCCCAGAAAGAACTTCCTCGTGTGGGATTCTTGAGTGGTTCTCACCCAACACTCTCTCATCACAGTGGCGACTCCCACAACATCAACAAGGGCACGGTGTTAGCTTGGCAAACGACAGAGACAGAAATGGGAGCCCACAGTGCAGCAAAAAGAACATCCGGCACCCAGACACCTCCTAGGGCCTATGGTCCCTACTTTCCGAGTAACTCAAAATACTTCTTACCCCTCCATAGAAAACATTCAAATAAATACATTTTGTAAAAGGAAAGACAGAGTGAGAGTGAGAGAGAGAGTAAGAGTGAGAGAATGAGAGAGAGAGAGTGAGTGAGAGAGAGAGGGGGCAGGGGGCAGGCAGATATTTCAACTGCTGCTTCACCTCCAAATGCCTGCAACAGCTGTGCCTGAGCCAGGCTGAAGCCAGGACTCTGCAGCTCCATCTGAGTCTCCAATGTGGGTATCAGGGGCCCAAGTACTTAGGCCACCTTCTGCTGCTTTCCCAGTTATACTAGCAGTGAGCTGGACTGGAAGCAGGGTAGCTAGGACTCGAACTGTCACTCTGACATGGGATGTGTGAGTCCCAAGCAGCGGCTTAACATGTGCACCGAAATGTCTGCCTCCCATCCCTACCTTTTTCTTAACTTGGTTTTTATTTTTAAAATGGGATGTGAAAGGAACTGCTGGTCCAGTCTATCCTCTCTGGGGAAGACTGGCAGCCTTTCAGAAACAGCAGGGCTGTATTGAAGGTCACTGTGGGAGGAGGGAGGAAAGGGGAGCAACCTCATGGACACCACAGGATGTAGCTCCTGCCCGCTGGGGTTCACCAGCACCAGTGCCCAAGCCAAGGCCTTAGTGTTGTGCTCTGTGGAGACACCACAGGGAGCAGAGGGCTGCCAGCTGCCCTAAGAAGCCTTGCTTTGAAGGCCTTGGCTTTGTCCACATAGGGGCCATTGACTGAGTCTACATGCCCTTCCAGCTCTGGCCGGGGCCATGGTTTGAACTTCAAGTTTTATCTTTGTTAGTTTTACTTGGACAACTGGACTCCAATGACCAAGCTGACTGCTAGGGACCCATCTCCTAGGCCTGGACTTGGGCAGAGCACCCAGATGTAAGTTCCATGATGTGGGCTCTCAGGGATGGACAATTCCAGTGATGGGATGTTTCTATGTCCTTTTCCTTGAGGTTTTGGCTTAGGGATTGTTTCTTTTTAAAAATATTTATTTATTTATTTATTTGAAAGGCAGAGTTACAGAGAGGCAGAGGCAGAGGTGTAGGGGGAGGGAGAGGTCTTCCATCCACTGGTTCACTCCCCAGATGGCCGCAATAGCTGTAGCTGTGCTGATCCGAAACCAGATGCTTCCTTCCGGTCTCCCATGCAGGTGCAGGGTCTCAAAGCCTTAGGCCATCTTCTACTGCTTTCCCAGGCCATTGCAGAGAGCTAGATGGGAAGTGGAGCAGCCAGGACTTGAACAGGTACCCATAGGGGATGCCGGCCCTGCAGGCGGTGGCTTTACCTGCTACACCACAGAGGTGGCCCTGTGATTGTTTATTTTCTAGTTTATCTAGGTTTATTTTTAAAACCAGTGACAAGACACAGACCTTTTTCTATGACACAGGAAGTCTAACATTAGTTTTCCTTCATCAAGCACTCTCTCCCTCTGTGTTAGAACTGTGTTTGTATTGTTAACATTGAGGCCGTCTCTGTAACACCTTCTGTGTATCTGGAGAAAAAGGAGTAGACTCCTGACTTAAGGAAGTATCTGCCTGGATGCCCAAGGCAACTGGCCTTCCTGCCATGGGCACTCCTGGAACATTCTGCTCTCCAGGACGCTACCCTAAGATTGGTGCTCACAAGCTCAGTCAAGATATACTTTCTAGTTTGAAGTTTGATGTAAAACACTGGCATGTCTTGGACTACTTATATCTTCAAGTATGAGAGTGTTTTAAAACGTTCATGGAAAGTGGAATTAAGGACAAATTTAGGGCAGGGATTTGATATAGTGGTTAAGACGCTGCTTGGATTCCCACATCCCATATCTGACTGCCTGGGGCTAAAACTGGGCTCTGTTCACTATTAACCTTCCTGCTAATACACACCCTGGAAAGCAGCAGGTCATGGTTCAACTACTTGAGTCCAAGGCACCCATGCAGGAAGACCTGAATTGAGTTGCCAAATTCTGGCTTTGGCCAAAGTTTTGTAGGTATTTGGGGAATCAATCACTGGATCAAAGATCTGTCTTTCTTGCTGCTTTTCAAATCAGTAACACTTTAAAAAATTAAAAATAATTTGCAAGTAATTTCTCCCATTCTGTCGGTTGCCTCCTCACTTTCCTGTTTACTTTGTAGTACAGGAGCTTCTCAATTTGATGTAATCCCATTTGTTAATTTTGGCTTCTGATTTCCTTTGCCTCTGGGGTATTTTCTAAGAACTCTTTGCCTTGCCAATGTCTTACAGGGTTTCCCCAATGTTCTCTAATGATTTGATGGTATCAGGTCATAGATTTAGGTCTTTAATCCCATTTGAATGGATTTTTGTGTAAGGTGTAAGGTAGGGGTCCTGCTTCATACTTCTGCATGTGGATATCCAGTTTTCCCAGCACCATTTGTTGAAGACATTTTCCTTGCTCCAGGGATTGGTTTTAGCTCCTTGGTCAAATTTAAGTTGGCTGTAGATGTTTGGATTGATTTCTGGTGTCTCTATCCTGTTTCATTGGTCTATCTATTGGTTTTTGTACCAGTACCAGGCTGTTTTGATTACAACTGCCCTGTAGTATGTCCTGAAATCTGGTATTGTGAGGCCTCCAGCTTTGTTTTTGTTGTATAAGATTGCTTTAGCTATTCAAGGTCTCCTGTGTTTCCATAGGAATTTCAGCATCATTTTTTCAAGATCTGAGAAGAATGTCTTTGGTATTTTGGTTGGTGCACATTGAATATATAAACTGCTTTCAGAAGAATGGATGTTCTGATGCTATTGATTCTTCCAATCTGTGAACATGGAAGATTTTTCCATTTTTTTTTTTTGGTATCTTTTTGTATTTCTTTCTTTGATGTTGTATAATTCTCATCGTAGAGATCTTTGACAATGTTGGTTAAATTTATTCCAAGGTATTTGATTTCTAGTAGCTATTGTGAATAGAATTGATCTTAAAAGTTCTTTCTCAGCCATGGCATGGTCTGTGTATACACAAAGGCTGTCAATTTTTGTGTGTCAACTTTATATCCTACTATTTTACCAAATTGCTCTATGAGTTCCGATAGTGTCTTATTGGACTCTTTTGGATCCCCTATATAAAGAGTCATGTCATCTGCAAATAGAAGTGAAACTGACACTTTGAGAAGCCATGACTTAAACAGCCCTTGTCTCAACTGTGGAGGAACAGTTTTTACTTCTTCATAGTATTTGTTGAACTCTTTACTTAACATAGAGTTAATCATATGTGTATAAAGTCTATTGAAATTGATCTCAGTAAAAAATAAGAGTGGGCATAAGAAAGAGAGGAGGAAGTTTGTAACTATAAAGCTACATAGTTCTGCATACATTCCTACAGACTTACTTCTAAGAGTACAGTTTAAAAAACTTGCCAGTGGACTCCAAATCCCATTAAGCTGGATGGTAAAAATACCATCTTAAGCATTAAAGTGATCATATAGATAGGATTAAGTGTCTAGCAATAATAATAGACTCAGAATGAAAATTGCTTTAAATAGCACTCTGACCTCAAAATCAGCCCTTAAGGCATTCTAGTCTGGCTAAGAAGCCCACGAAAGCATTTCAGGCATGGAAAGCCAAGACACTGTGGCAAAAAGTGTCCTACATGAAGGATCTCTGTGAGTGAGATCTCTGTGGAAAGAAGTGGCCATCAAAGAAGGATCTATTTTTCTCTGAAGGGAGGGCAGAACTTGTACTTTGCTTATGGCCTTGTCTAAATACTAACAGAGACTGTGGGTTCAAAATGCTTCCATAGCCATGGCAGCTCATTTCAAAAGCCTTGGATGATCACTGACATCATACATAAGAGTGTTAATTATTCAATTAACAATAGGAGTCACTGTGCACTTACTTCCCATGCAGGACTTCTGTCTTCATTGAGCTGTTTTATAAGAATTAACTGTAAAGCTTGTTCTGAAACAGTTGTGTGTGTGTGTGTGTGTGCGCACACATACACAAACTGTTGAAATCTTTACTTAATATAGAGTTGGTCTTCTATGTATAAAGTTAATTGAAAATGAATCTTAATGGAGAATGGGGCTTGAATGTGAGAGGGAGTAGGAGGAGGGATGGGAATGAGGATGGGAAGGTGGGTATGGTGGGAAGAACCACTATATTCCTAAAATTCACTTATGAAATTTGTACTCCTTAAATAAAAGGTTTATTTGAGAAAAAATAAATTAAAAATAAATAAAACTTATTTTGGTGTAAATGTCAAACCCAGGCAGTTTTGTCACAATATGCTTTTTTCATACATTTACTTACTAACTCATGTGTGTCCTCAATGCTCAGCAAAGACCTCACATGAAATAAAAAGGTTGTGAGTTACTCAGTACCTTGAAGAATAGCTTCATATAGGTATTCAGTAAGTGTCTAATTGACTTTCCAGGGTCCCTCTGTAAATTGGGTAGAATTTCCCAATAACTCTCCAAGATCAACAGGACTCAAGCCTTCGCTCCTAATGACAACATTACATTTAGTGGGACACATACCATCTCCCAAAATGAATACAGAGCCCTGGCAATTTCTAATTTCTAAAGGCAAAAGAAATGAGCTAGAAACTTTCTAGAGGACCTACTTGGCCTTGTGATGGAATCTTAGCTTCATCACAGCACAGAGGCTGCAGGGCTGGAACACTAACAGACCTCCTGCCAGCTAATACCACTAGCATTGACCATTTAGTAAAGACAGGCAGACAAAATAGAACACTCTTCCACAAAACTCCCTCTGAGATGGTGCCTTTTCTTCCAACAAGAATCAAATGCCAATCAACGGCAACCATTTTAATAATGACAGCATCCCTGTAATTGACCTGAGGACTACCACCGAGAATATTCTCCTGTCCAAACAGCCCTTCTTATGTGAGTGCTGGGAAGTCCCTACTGCCCAGCTTCCTCTGCACATTAATCAGATGTCTGCCATTCAAAAATGCCAGAAAACAGCTCTACCAGTTTTTTTTTTTTTTTTTTTTCAAGTTGAGCTGCTTAAAAAAAAAGTAGTATTTATGTCTTGGCCTATTAACCAGCAATAAAGATGGTTACTTCCACATAACTAAGAAAAACAAATTTGATAGTCCATGATTCATGAAGAGTTAAAGCAGCAGACAAACCAAAGCACAGGAAAAAGCTGATGTCAGAGGTAGATTGTTATCCTGGCCCAAAACAAATTTTAAAGTTGGCTTTTTTTTTTTTTTTTTAGTGGCGCTGTAGGACTATGCTGTTTACTTTTGCTATCAATCTCAATGCCTTTGCTTAAGCTATGAGCTCACTGCTGAATGAAAAATTTCTTGCTGCTGCAAAGAAGATCTCACAGGAATTCACAGGCCGGGCATTTCTCTCTAAGCTCCCCCACCTCTGGTTTTGAGAAGATGCCGAATATTTTCAATTTTCACTTCTGTTTAAATTCTAAAGGAACTCCAACCTCACACACCTGGGGGCTGAAGTTAATCAGATTAAACTGTACCCTGAGCGAGGAGGACCTAGCTTAGGCCATTAGAACTCACTGAATGGCTATGCTGGAACGTCATATCAACCTCTTTTCTCAATAACAGGAAAGAAACACGTGCAAAGATTTCTGAGCCCAAATAACCAGAAGATTTTTAGAGTGTTATTTTAGGACTAAACACTGTTCAAGCCGTTATAGCCAACATGTACTATCAACTGGTACATTGTTTACCAAGTCTTCAAGGTTTTCACCCAATTTCAAGTATTATTACACTACTAAAATACCATCTTTGTTTAGATTTATTCACCTTTATAATAATTTTTATAGACTACAAATAAAAGCAATGTCAACTGTGATAAACAGCAGATAGCCAAACACGAACACATGACACTTCTTTGAAAAATATTATTATTGGCAGCTTCTACCCGTTGCAACAGGTTAAGTTGCCGCATGTGGTGCCGGCATCCCACGTTAGTGCCAGTTCAAATCCGGCTGCTCCACTCCCAGTGCAGCTCCATGGTATCACACCTGGGAGAGCAGCACAAGACGGCCCACGTGCTTGGGCCCCGGCACTCATGTGGGAGACCTGGACAGCCTTCATGGCTCCTATCTTTAGCCTGGCTCAGGCCACGGTCAACATTGTGGCCATTTGGGGAGTGAACCAGCAGATGGGCTCTCACTCCGTCTCTCCCTCTAACTCTTTCAACTAAACAAACATTTAAAAAGCATCATCATTAAATTCAAACTTTAGGCCTTTGCCTGCTGAAGGTGGAGGCTTTGTCAAACCTGCCTGCCAGTACTGAAGACACAGAGAGCAGCAGTAAACCAGCCTTTTCTCACAAAGATGGAAAGGATGGAAAGCAAGCTACCACATTTCAAAATGTAATTCGATGTCATTTAGTGTTCCATCTGTGTACTATGGAAAATCCGTTCGAGAACTGAATCAGGATCTCAAACCCACATCCAAGGAAAGGCTCAGCTACTCAACTAAGTAACAGCACACATGCCCCATGGTCATACTACCCATGGGTTTGTCTTGAAAAGCCCAAGACCTCAGCACGCAGACGTGGGATCCCAGCTCTCCCGCTTTGGAGAATGACAAGAATACTGATGAAGGAAAAGGTAACAGAAATAAAGCATCATTCCCAATCTGAGGACCATGAGAAATGACACTGTCATATTTTATCAGAATCCTTATTTGATTAAGCAGATGAGACTGGTATGGGCAGAGGGAACACTAAGGAACAGGGCAGGTATAAAGGAGGCTGGACGCTTGTTCTGTTTTCAAGAAATCAATGAAAATAACAAATGGCCCTGGTAGAAAGTCACTGGGAAGAATGTGAATTTCAATTAGGAAAGATAAATGCCCTCCATACAGTTGAAAAGATGACATTTGATAAGCGTTTTCTGCCTGCAACCATGCAACCCGTATGAACAAAAAAGAGCTGAAAACGTAAGTAAGAACAGCATGTGGGACTTACTGGTAATGAACCCAGGACGGTCCAAGGGTTTTCTTGAATTGGGCGAGTCCTACAATATCAATATAAATGAGCTCCACGATTCTGTCTCCTACAGTCGGGCAGCCAGATCGGTTTCCTACAACCTTCTTCATTATTCTAGGGAAAAGGCAGAAGAGAGAGGTTAAAAAGGACATCATTCAGTCTGAGACATTATATGTGCCAACTTGAACAAGCACATCACCATCCTCCAGATCCTTCTTGGGGATGCCAGCCTGGCCCCTCCTAATCTGCTACCTATTCAAACTCAGAGCCAACCCTGAGCGCTGATTCCAACTCTTGAAAAAGCAAATGGTGAGTACAAACACAGCCTTTAAAACCAACTTGGGTGTGAATTCACCTCCACTCCGTAATGGCTGTGCTACCGTGGACGAATTACTTCATCTCTTTGAATCTTTCACTTCCTTACCCTCCAGAACAAAGAAGAATTGGGTACAAAGATAATATCCTTCTTCCTTTTTTTACTGATCCAACACCTCTTTCTAGCAATGTTTGCAATTCCTGACCTCTAGAGTACTGTTTCTTTCTGTACTCTCTTGCAGTGCCCCCTAGTTTTCCTCCTACTCAAAGAGTTCTTTCCATCTAGACACTATTACACAACCAGCACCGAACTCAAGAGACTTCTTTGGGAGCCAAGGTCATATACAACACCATAGGAGCAGGATGAGACATGCGTGATTTCAACACCCCTCTCATCTCTAGAATGTTCACTCTAGGGATTTTTTTCTGGAAATACTGGACACACCCTTTGTCCTACCCACCATCCACCCATCCAGAAATACAAAAGCACCCCAGCACTCAGAGAGTGACCATGCACTTGACAGTACACCAACTTCACGTGGGGCAGTTAGGAACAACTCCCCACACTGCCATTCTCTCAGAAACCAGTCGTCAGTGTGGCCTCAAATCCTGACTCAAACCCCACAGGAATCCTTCACCAGGCTGTGGACATCCTACCAGGAAGTTCAAGAGTCACCCACAGGACTCCGAGTTCCCGGCTCTGTACAGGGCCACCTCAGGCCCCCTTCTCCCTCTCCTCTGGGTTTCCAAGATTTAAGAGCTCTTTAGGACCACTTTCTTCCCAAGAAGAGATTTTGTGTAAAGGGGCAGAAAAGTTTGTGTAGAGGGGCAGAAAAATGAACTACTTTAATTGTCACGGGTCATGTTTTCTGTGTTCTGACTGCTCAGCTCTGTCACTGGCATAGACAAGAAGCTATGGATGTGGCTGTGTTCCCACAAACTGCTGAGCCCAGTGTGTTGACCACAGGGCCGCCCTGTGTCTGGGGGTTCCCAGTCCTGTCCGTCCCTTGGCGTACCTGGGCCATCAGAGCATAATAGGCTGTGTCCTACCCCAGAGCTGGTGCTTTCACTGAGGCTATAGACTGCACATGGCCATCTACAAAGATCCCAAACTTCAAATAAAACTGAAAACGAGACCCCTGGGTGATTCTAACATGCAAGCAGATTGGGGGACCACTGTTCTACATTGCTTCCCATGACTTACCTTCAATAAAACACATTCAGTCCTGGTCTCAATGTGCAAAGAGCTCTTACAGATGTTTCCTTCATCATTGCACAAAGGGTCAGCTCAATGAACCCCTACTATGCCTTTCCTGATCTCCCCACTTGTCACTCGTCCCTGAGACTGCCACAGTACTCCATTTGTTCACACACCCACTCATTCATTCAATATACAGTTACATGAGCAGCCACAGTGTTCTATGTCCTATGTGATAACCAGAGTGAATAATACTGCTTCCTGCACCCTGTGCTTACATCCCAGCATCTATACCTCAGTTAGCACTAACAGAACTGTAATTTGCATAATTACGCTGTCATACATTAGTTGTAATTATCAACAGACTGCAAGCCCCTTGACCACATGCTAGTCACTTGTGTATGTCCCGTACAGAAAGCATGGCCACGGAAGGCACTGAATGACCAAGTGCAAAGCCTATGAATGCATCCTCTTCAGCGATGGTGTGCCTACCCCACCCATGTGTGTTCAAGCAAGCAGAAGGCAGCTCTTGAGAGGAACAGAGTGGTGACTATGTGTGCAGAAGACCTCAGCCCTGAAAGGAGCCACAGATCTGTGGTGACAGTCAGTAGACACAGAGCTGAAACCCAGGCTTCCCACACACTATCCATGTTACAGCCAACAACTCCTTGCCGGTTTACCTTTAAAATGCTGACAGTGGCAGCACCAATGTGGAGGTGGTAAGGGTTCAATAAAACACTTTGAAGTGCTCATATCTGGCAAGCAGTAAGCAGTCAACAAAGGCTAACTGTAAGAGTCCTCATCACCATTATGGCGGTCACAGTGTTGACACCACTGTGGGAACTGCGGCCTTTATTATGGTGCCTGGCATAGGAAAATCATGAACAAGTGATGGCTGGTGTTATTCTTTTTATCTCAACACACCACTGCCCAGCAAGTGTGCATCCTGGACCTAACACGTGTGGCCTCTCTGGGTCTACACAATATAAGAGGAACAGGGTGGGATATATTTGGTTAGAACATCCCTCTCATTTCCAGAATGCTCACCTAGCAATTTTATCTGGAAATATTTGACGAATAGTTGACAAAATACACAGTAACCTGGTTGTCGGGTAGAAAGTCTCCATGGGCAGTTATCCAAGAGTGAAGGGGAGCTGAGTTCCTGCTCAGCCAGCTGTGTCAATCGGAGAGGGATTAAAAGGCTACAAATATCAGTGCTATAGAAAACCCAGGTAGAGGTACCAGACTTGGAGTTGGAAGTTGGCTAATTGAAAAGGGACTGGATCCGGGCCTTTAGGAAACTCATTTTTATCCAAATTAAATTATAAACAGGAACCTCCCCTGTTTTCAGATTTGAAAAGCTTGATGTTGAGTAGGCAATGGTATGAATTGCACCAAGAGACAGGGAATTAGCAAAGTCAATAATTTCTTGTGCTGCAGATGTTGGAAGCACCTGTAACAGCAAAGAATAAGCTCCTTAGTTTGCATTTTCTGGCATTCATTTATGAAGCCTCGGGAGCCTGCAGCTACAATGAAAACATATTATCCTTTTCACAGTGTATGTATTTAGCTCCTGAAAATAATCTTCTTATCTCCTGTTTAGTGAATTATCACTTTCATTTTCCTCCACAAGAAATTACACACTAATAGAGGGCTTTAAGAGTTTACAATTTCTTTTGTGTATTCAGATTTTAAAATTGAAAAGTAATCTCCTTACTCCTTGAGCTCAGCCAGTGAAGCTGAAATCCTAATGTCATGGCCCAGTAAGTACAGGGATGTAATTAAATCACTCCACTGAACTAATTCACCAAGAGGGCCACCGCTGAATGCTGTCTCTGCGATCTTAAATCCAGATTCCTTGGTCAGGAGGCCCAGGTGAACCAGCACCTGGAAAACAAAAAAGAGGCATATTCTGAGCCGCACACAACCAAGTACACACTCTGCAGTAATGCACCAAAAAGCAGCCAACAGACTCCAAAGTCATGCTTAAACTCTAAGGGAAGATAGTGTGAGATGAACTGTTTTCCTAAAAGGTACAAAGGAGGGAAGGGAATCATTTTTAAAAATTGTTTTTCTTTCAAAGTTAGAGAGAAACAGAGACCAAGAGAAAGCAAATTTTCATCCATTGGTTTATTTCCTGAATGAACCACAGTGCCCAGGGCTTGGCTGTGCCAATGCCAGGAGCCAGGAACTCAATGTGGGTCTCGCACGTGGTTAGTGGAAACCTCAATACTTGACCCATCACCTTCTGCTTCCCACAGTATGCACTAGCAGGAAGCTGGAGTCAGGAGCAGGAGCCAGGACTCAAAACCAGGAACTTTGATGTGGATCCTGGCATCTTAAGTATAGAAATAGCATCATTATTGCACTTGGTACAGCTATGAGCAAAAGGTCCGGTGATAACACTGCTTTTAATACTCAGAGAATATCTGTAAAATCGGAATTAAAGGAAAGTCAACCTGGATAATATAGTATCTTTGAAAAATACTGGGCATTTTCCCACAGATGGAGTATTTCTAATCTTCTACCATGGCAAATTTCCAGTGCACAGAAAGCAGACATCACAATACAGACAGTCCTCATGTACTGACCACATAGCTTCAGTAATCTCATGCCTAATCTTATTCTACACCCTTCATTTCCTCCCAACTGCTCCAGATTAGCTTGAAGCATATTCTAGACATCATGTCCTGTCTCTGTAGATATTTCAGCATGTATCTCTAAAACAAACAAACCTTTGCTTAAAAAACACAGCCACAACACTACTCTTTTCCCTAGAGAAGCCAATTCCTTAGTATCACCCAATATCTGCTTAGTGTTCACACTTAAACTCTCTTAATTTCTTAAGTGCAGCTGTGTGATTCAGAAGTCCAAGCACATCCACTGTAGTTCCTTATCCTTCTTTAACATACACAGTCCCCCATCACTTTTTTCCTAAGAGAGGATGTATAATTTATCAAAGACACTGGCTTGTATTTCTAATATTTTTTCCTACAATCTGGATTTTGTTGATGGTGATCCTCGGGCAATAGATTCTTCAATCCCTGGCAGTAAATTAATAATTGTATCTACAGACATGACCATGTTTTAACTCAGAATTTTTTTGGTATCAACTTTCTAAGTGGTGCTATGGGAACATGTCTTGTATCTGGGCATGTTAGCAGCCAATGATAACCACTAACAAGAACTAATAATCCATCAGGGGTTGGTTGCAAAAGCATAGTATCTGATCATCCCTTCTTTACTCCTTAGCTGGGAACATTTCAGTGAAGAGCAACTACCCCTTACTGATGCCTGGGTCACCCTGAGGGGCAGTTTACAGAAAATTGGCCTGCTAAAAACTTTATGCTTCTCTTTACCAGTTTTTAGAACTACAAATTGTTCTCTAGCGTACTCTAATGATGATCTACCATCTCTTTGGTTCTTTAATTATAAAACCAAATCATGGATATAAGCATATTTCATGTGTTTCAATAAATCCCAGTCATTAGCCTCACAGAGTATCCAACTGTCTGAGAAGCCATTTAAACTGGCTTCTTAGCTCTTAGGTAAGACATGATATTTTAAGCTCATCCTACATAACTTCTGTCTCAAATGAGCCATTTTCCCAATAGCTTCTTATACCACCTAGCGTAAACAGCATTTAAAGATTCTGGAAAATTCTGGAGCTCAGGGGTCCCTAATTAATTCAGTATTTGTAGGCCCTTTCAGTAGCCATACCTAGGAAATTTACTTTTCCTCAAAGATTAAATAAATCATGAGATCCTACCAATATTTCCAATGTAAATTCAGAATTACAGCATTCTCACATAACACTTGGTTATTTCAAGCCTCCTACACTGAAAAAAATCAACTTTCTCAAAGACACTACATCATTACTCATTTATTTCCCAATATTCACAACAGATTCAGAATGGGACTATCAATACTGTAACAAATCGCACAATTGGTCAAGTAACACACTGGTGTAGTCCTTTTCTCCTGTCACAATATCCCAACAGAAATGTTCCATTTTATGTGTTCTAAAGGCCAGAAGACGAGTCCTCTCTGTGTGCTCACATCTGAACTGGATGGATGTATAGTCAGGTCATTTGTTCCCCTTTCCTTGTGCTTTTTAGGTATGGCACTTTTTTGTTTTTGGCAATTAAACTTTCTTTAATTATTAACATAAAACAGTTCCAGGGTCAATGCACAAAATAAGGTATTTCCAGACAAACCCAGATTCCATAGCTGTCTTCTCCCTGCGATTCCCTCTCTTTCATTTGCCCATTTTTAACTTAGTGTGGTAAAATGCACACAACATAAAACTTCCCATGTTAAGGGTACACATCAGTAGCACTAAGTACACTCACACGGTGCAACCATCACCACCATCCTTCTTTTTAATTCCATGGTTTATCTTTCCATTTAAAAAAATACTAACAAGAAACATTTATCTTATATGAGTATATGTAGATATTTATTTGTATATGTAAATACAGATATATATGTTCTCTCTCTTGGGACCCATGCTGTGGCATAGCGGGTAAAGCTGCCACCTGCAGTGCCAGCATCCCATATGGGCTCCAGTTCGAGTCTCGGTTGCTCCTCTTCCAATCCAGCTCTCTGCTATGGCCTGGGAAAGCAGCAGATGGCCCAAGTCTTTGGGCCCCTGCAACCATGTGGGAGACCCGGAAGAAGCTCCTGGCTTTGGATCGGCACAGCTCCGGCCATTGAGGCCAACTGGGAGTGAACCAGTGGATGGAAGACCTCTCACTTTCTGCCTCTCCTTCTCTCTCTGTGTAACTCTTTCAAGCAAAATAAATTTTTAAAGAAAAATTTTAAAAAAGTATTCTTTTAAAAATAATGTACACTATTCTTCAACTGACATATTTTAACCTAACCGTAAATCCTGTACATTACTCCACTGGATTATTAAGAATTTTTTAACCTCTTTTTACAGCTCACATGCCCCAGATGACCACAGGCTCTTTCATACGACGACTATTTGGTGCCAGAATGTTTGGTCCTGCTGTCTCAGACAAGGTTTCCAAGCAAAACGGATCCATCAAACTGTGACACGGGATGCAGGAAGTCTATTTTCATGACAGGGCTTCAGAAAGTTTGGGGAAGAGTGGAGTTAAAAGGTCAGATATTCTTGGTGTAAAAAATTCTGAAATCTGTGCATTCAGCGGGGTTTTTTAAAAATTCATATGAAAAATGTGTATTAGAAAAAAACTGTGCCTAGCTTTGGATTTTTTTTTTTTTGCACCAAAATAAAATAGGTCAATCCCATTTTCCATGAACTTTTTGAAACTCCTTCAATTTTTCTTTTTCAAAAGGTAACACATTCATCAGTTTAGGAATCTGAAACTCATTTCTATGTTCTTGGAAGAGGGAACAAGCTGTTTACTTTGCTCAGTTCTGATATCAGAACAGTTTACCTACAGCCAAGTCACTTACTCTATCACTAATAACTTAGACGATCTTGTCCGCCTAGAGGTATTCTGGAGGTTTTCCAAGCATCTCCTTATGAATTTAAAACAAACTGGCTCAAGTTAATATAGTATCTCTGTCCTGGCAACGTAAGCAGAGGCACTAACCAGGCAGAGCCATTAACAACTCACAGGCCATCCAAAGCCCAAGGCTGACAAACAACAAAAATCTGCATTTGTGGGCTGGTGCTGTGCCACAGTGGGTGGGACCACCGTCTGCAATGCCGGCATCCCATCCTGGCCCGGTTCGAGTCCCGGCTGCTCCATTTCTTATCCAGCTCTCTGCTATGGCTTGGGAAAGCACTGGAAGACAGCCCAAGTCCTTGGGCCCCTGCACTCGCATGGAAGACTGGAAGAAACTCCAGGCTCCGGATAGGCCAAGCTCTGGCTGTTGTGGCCATGAGGGGAGTGAGCCAGCGGATTGAAGACCTCTCTCTCCATCTCTGCTTCTTTGTAACTCTGCCTTTCAAATAAATAAATTAATCTTTAAAATTTTTTAAAAAAATTCTGTATTTGTCCCAATGATGTTATATAAAGTTCTAGAAGGCTGGATTCAGGTGAATGAGAAAAAGGTTGCTGTTAGTCTGACAGAGACAGTTAGGTGGGTCAAAGGACAATCTCGCACCACCAATACCTTGTTAGCATCATCCAAGAAGCTTCACTGGGTACCTGCCAAGGAAGAGCAACTGGGGACAGCAAACCCAAAAGCGATTGTACCACAGACTAAGCAGGTTCACCCCACAAGACTACCACCAGAGACAGGCTGTTTCTCTGTCTTGTTTCCAAGCAAAAATCACATTTTCAAAGCAAACTGGCATCTCACGGAACCGAATTAGTAAGGAACCCACTTTCTTCCGCTTTCTCTTTTCAAGATTCTGCTTTTCCGCCAGCGATCTGATCGCTTGGATCCACGCGTCAGCCATGCGCCGGATCCGCAGTCTCATCCACCGGAACTCTTCATGCTTTTTCATCATACTGTAGAGAATATTAAAATCTGTCCGAATTTCTGCCTGGAAACAGAAAGTTCATAAAATGAATAGAAGATAAAAAGCCAGCAAGCATAATGGTTTTCATGATGTGACATTTGAAAACTTGAAAGAGATTGTCAATTAAGTCCAGGGCTTTGAGAGAGAGAGTCCCGTCGGCTGCACAGCTTTCACTTATGGGTCCCAGCATTGCAAATGAAAGCAGGGACTCCAGACAGCTGCTCTGCTGCAAGGGACATCATTAGAAAATTAGAAATCAAGAGAGGCAGCACAGTCACCGCAAAGCCTTGAGCTACGTTCAAGTTCAATTTTTACGACGAGTGTGCTTGATGTACCTTGAAATTCTCTGGGTCCAAATTTACGGTGCCACTTGGCTCCACGGCCAGGCAGTCAACTCCTGGGAAAACTGAAATCAATTCTTAATGGGATACCAGAGACATCGCGCAGGATGCCAGCAAGGCTCTTTCTGTCCACAGAGATAAATACGGAAATACACGCTCATGTTTTGTCCCAGTCCAAACAAACAGACACTTGTAATTTGCTAATGAAGTTAAAGGGCAGGAATACAGTTTTGCCACCACAGCTGAACACAATTTAAAATACAGACCAGAATAATTGAAAAGCCTTGCAGAATTTTTTTCCTAATAAGCTGGAAAGCATAGCTGGATACATGCAGTGACTGGAAGAACTGAGACAAAAGATAATAGCACGATTTATTTCACAGAACACCCTAACCACACGGAATCTAACTTTCAGCAGTTCAACACAGGTCTTTCTGAAAAGTCCCCTTTCCTGGATTGAATGATTTTTCCACGATCCCCAGTCAATAGCATGGGTCAGCAAGCTACCGTCCTTGGGCCAAATCCTCCTCATTGCCTATTTGTGCATAAAGTTGTATTGGCATACAGCCACACCCCTTAACTTACAGACCGTCTCTGGCTGCTGAAATGGCAAAACCGGCCTGCCACAATGGAAACATTTATTATCTGGAGAGCAAAGGTTTGCTGATCCTTGGCCCAAAGAATAAAGGCTTAGGCACTCACAGCCCCGTGCTAACTTTTCCGGTGTCCTCTGGCTTGTCCCATGGAACCACACTCTAGGACACCAAGCTTCCACTTCCCTGTCAGAAGCACCCTTCTCTTCTCAACTCCGTATCAACTCACCCATCCTTTTAAATCCAGCTCCAGCATCATTCCTATGTATGCAACCCACTCTGACCCTGACGGCTGAGATGGCCTCTTCTTAATTGGTGGGCGTGGCAGCACATGATAGACCACACGGCCATCCTTTACAACCACACCCCCATTAGCTAACCCAGGGCTTCCATGTGTGGTACCAGCTCCCATTCCTATCAGTAGCTCAGCAGTTAGATCCCTTAGAGAATCGCTCAGTAAATAAACCTATGCCCAATGGTTGAATGCTGTGGTCACTCAAACTTCCACAGGACTGGTAGAAGAAGTCCTTCAGTTCAACACTGCTTGTGATGACAGATGGCACTTCTAGAAGAGTGCACACCTCTCATTCAGGGTCTGACGCCAATGCACACGGCAAGCAAGAACTTTCCCAAATCACTCACCAATGAATTATGATCAGCTTCTTCATAGGGATTTTTTGCTCTCCAAGGTAAATGAGGACACCAATTTTCAACCTGAAAAAACAGACATTGGTGACACTAAGTATGCTGGTCCACATATGAATGAGTCAACGTATACACAACGCATCAAGAGCGGTTCACAAGGAGCCCTCTGTGAACGCGGGCTTTGCTATCGGCCCAACTTTCACGCTTGCAGACAGAGAATTCAGATCCGGGTGCCCTGTCAGACAAGGTAACAACCATGACAACCGTGGAGGCTCAGAAGGAACATGGGATCACCTGCACACCCATCCTCCCCGGGGACTTCTCAGCGACAGTTCCTTAAGCATTCAATCCTCACACTTGCAGACCACCAAGAAGGGGGTTTTATAGAAGAAATGAAAAAGACATGAATGCGGCTGCAAGGGCATAAACAGGGAAAGGTCCCTGTGTGACTATTTAGCAAACAGACAGCAACGATCTGGTATCCTCCATGACACAGCTGAGAGTTTAAGAGTGTGCAGGACATCCTGGGTCGGGGGCGGCATCGCTGAGGCAGCAGGGCTGTGCAGGTGACCATAGCCCCCCGGGTCAGTGGAGCACAGTCAGGCAAGGTTTGCTCTCTAGGTCCACATGAGCTTTCCAAGAAACATGTCAGTTGTACCAATCTAGAAATTACTCATAATGCAAGGTCAATTTTACTAGGACTAGAAATAATTGGTGTGATTTGCATAAAGTCATTTGCAATTGCAAATCTGAAAGCAATGAGCAGAGGCCTGCGAAGCTTGGGGAGGGCAGAGACCCTGGATGGGAAAAGCTCACTATTCTTCTCCTGTAGAGTGAAGGGAGACATTTGCCATGTTTGGGAATGACTTTGCAGTTTCCAAAGGACTCTCCATAGGGAAGGCTGAAATGACTTTTACTCACCAATAAAGAAAACTCTAACTTGCCATGATCTTATAACCTTACAGCAACATGACCACACAAGACACTAACTGGAGCGCAGCAAATGGAAAAACGTCTGAAAAGACACGTGCAATGGCCAGCGCATCAGCTGGCCCCGGCAGCACCACACGCATCTCACTTTCTCAGGGCGGACCAAATTATTTAGTTTCAATCACATTTTTGTAAACGGTCTCAATAAGGCATCTCTATAACACATGTTCATTATATGAAGTCTTGAAAAGGATTGCAGTGTTGACATAAGATCTTCAACCTCTAAGGAAAAAAAGTGGGTGGGATGAGCGAGCAAGGCACAGAGATGAAACAAACTCGGTGCTAAATAACCATGGTGATGGAGCAGCCCATCAAGATTTAAAAAAAAACAGTCCTCATGGATATAGCCTAATGGGGAAAGATGAAACAAGCCTATGAACAGAGAAATCAGAGAAAAGGAAGATGTTACTGAGACCAGGTACTGACAAAGCAAGTTACTAACAAGAGTCTTCCATGATCTGCTGATGTGTGGGGAGCAACTGAGACTAGACTAAGTTACTGGAATTAAGACTTATTCTATGCATCTGCTCTCCCACAATATGGCGCTGGGAGAGGAGTAAACAGCTTCTACACAGCTGCCTCTCACCAACTTGACAAGCTGCAGGAGCTGCTCCTGATTGGAGGAGAGCAGCGTGCTCGGCGTGTGGGTAGCAGAGTTGGGATTGGTGGAAGAGGACTATAAAGGAGGAGAGAGACAACATGCACCAGGAACATCTGAGGGGAACACCTGAGGAACATCTGAGCAGCCCCCGAGAGAGCCGCAGAAGCAGGGAATGCGGGGGGGGGGGGGGGGGTGCTGCCCCTCCACGGAGGTGGAGGGGCCGGCAGCTAACCCGGGACGGTGTCGTTCCTCCGCGAGTGAGGGAACGGCAGCTAACCTGGGAAGAGCTGGGCAGAAAGAACAGCGCAGGGTCTAGTGTCGTTCCTCCGCGAATGGGGGAGCGACACTGATGAAAATAGAATCTGAGGCGATCACCTAAAATCTAACTTCCCTAGGGAATCCTCAAGACTGTCATACCTCCTCGAAGCTGGGCATTTGTCTTAGTTCTTCTTACTCTTAACTACTGGCTACTACTCTGCAAGGCTCCAAGGGCATTCTTGCAAATCCAGATAATACAGTTGGTCCCATTTAGCTTTTAGCAAGAAATTTCACTGTTGCCCATGCATGCCCCACGGTGGAAAAAATCAATGATGGACAACTTAACTCAGAAGGGGAGGGCGGGCTGGGAAGGCTGTTTAGGCACACAGTGATAGGATAACTGGTTAACAAAATAATTCAATTCCATGTAAACCAATTACCCCCTGGGGAGAAGGAACACACAACAAAGCATTTCTTTTCTTCCTGAAACCTCAGAGGATTACCAGGGCTGGAAGCCAGCCAGCACAGGCAGTCCTGGCCAGCATGGAAACAAGCAGCCTCCGATAAGCACCATTCTCCTAAGAGCACCAGTAGTAACATTCAGCCAAGATCTTGCTCAGGGCTCAGAGCTCGGCTTCCTAATCCCCATGTTTTTTGTCTCATCTGTCCAGACGCCCTCACCTCCACTGCTATAAAATCCTGTCAATAAAGGAAACCCCAGAGGGAGCCCACCACCTTGCTGACCTGGAAGCACTTGGACAAGTTCGTGGAAAATGCAATTAAAACATTTGCTTATTTTGGTGAAAAAAATGTATTTTTTAAATTCATGCACTCAAGAGTATTTAAAAAATACTCATGGAAAATGCATATTATAAAAAACTATGGTTAGGTTTCAAAATTTTTTGCATGAACTTAGATTTAGTTTTTAATTATATTTTTCCATCAACTTCTGGAAGTTGTCTTGTGTTTCAAATTGTTCCGAGCAGCTCCCTCTTCTGTAGCACTCAAGATTTCAGCATCCTACACCTGCAGGTGGCCATCTTCCTTCCCCTACTGCCTGGGACACGTTTTTCCCAGCTGTGACCCTGGGAGTTCTCTCCCTGGGGCCAAGACTTTGAATTTGCCCTCAGTGCAAGGACACCCTGGCCTCCCCTGCCCACCCAACCACCCCACTGTCTACCCCATCTCTGCTCTGATGGGCTGGGCAAGCTCTCAAGTCGTCTGCCAGGGAAGAGATCGGATGTCCTACAAGTACTATAATTCACGGTAGTAAGTACGAGAATAGCAAAATGCCCGAGTTCACAGCAACTCGCACGCAGCAGTCGATAGAGGCGCAGCACCATTACTCTAACATCCTTCGATTTGAAGGCACAACTCCTGAGACAGGAGCTCATCTTCTCAGGGCACTCGCCTCAGGCCACAAAATCAAGAGGCAGCAGAAACAGACCACGCACAGCCAGGCTGGAACTTAGAACATTCATGCATATTCCACAGAGAGACGGCCTACAAATCATTTTTCGTCAACAAGGGGATATAAAAAGACCATTCCGTTTGTGACATACCGCTTCCCAGTGATTTAACCTTCTCTGAACTCGAAAGGTTCTGCAGCTTCACCACGAGCATGGTGAATCCAGGCATTCTCTGAAATCCTAAAGGGTCTTACTAGTTCTTTTCCAGGTCCACATGAAGAACGAGTCATTACATTTAAGGAAAAAGAAATCATGCACACATACAGGTACCTCACTCATCCAGCTCAAGTAGGAATTTAAAGGTCCAAAGAGGAAGTGTCAAAATTTACTGCAGGCTTGTAATATTCCATGTTCTCTAGAAACAAATTCAAAAAAAAAACTTGCACGCATTCCATCACTTCACCTCCTAAGACCCCTATGCCATGGTTATGGTTTGGATGTGAGTTTGGCTGTTCAGCATCCCCTCGTAGGTCCATAAGTTAGAGGTTAATTCCTCGTCTTAGGTTAGTGCTACTAAGATGGTAGCAACCTAATTCAATCCCAGTATTAGTAGGTGAGACCTTTGAGGGGTGATTGCATTGGGTTAGGTTGTTAGGGTGCGGCTCCCACGATGAAATCCCCTGACTTTACAAAGACACAGGCAGGCACCTGCTCCCAGCTTCCTGATTCTCACACTCTGCCACTGCTGTCTGCCACACCCGAGACCACACCAAGGGGGCCACATGACCTTGGCGCTGAAGCTCCACAAAAAACCTTTTCTTTCCAGTTACTCACCACAACTATTTCATTACAGACAGGAAAGGTAATACAGGGCTTTCCATCCTGTTACACAGGAGGAAATCAAAGCTGGAAGGGATTTTCCTGAGGTAGTCCCTCGACTGAGTGACAGCCTGGCTCATAACCGAAATCTTCCGCTTCCCTGCCCGGGACACATCAGGGTCACCCGGAGGCCAGGCTTCGTGAGCAACAGCTGAGTTACCGGGTGGACAAAGAGGACTGAATCTGGGATCCACCAAAACGGATCCCATAGCCAACTCTGCCAATAGCTGGGTCCGCAGCCTCAACTGCCTGGCTTCCACGTGTCCTCGCTGACAAAATGAAGGGGCTGGACGGGGAACCCTTTGTAACTCGGGTATCCTGAAAGATCAGAATTTCATGTTGTCATCCTGTTAGACTGCTTCTGTGTATATGGATACAGGTGACTACATATCTATTCATTTGATACACTGATCTCTCTCCCTCTCCCCCCCTCCTCCCCCTCACACACACACACACACACCTGTTATACTGATGGATCCAAATAAAATCACTTATTAAAGGACATGCTAAAGATTTTTTTTTTTTTTAAATAAAAAGCACTTCCATCCACTATATACTAACCCCTGTCTATTCTACTTTCTCAGGTTTCAAACAGGAAATGGAGAAGAGGTCTCCTCCTGTAAGTGCTAAGTCATCTCGCATCTTGGGTGGGGATGCGGGGGAGGAGACGAAGGGCAAGAACAAAGTCTAGGAATGGGGATGAGTTGGGAGCCCACACGGGGACCAGCCCTGTGCACTCAGCCTCATTCTGTCTTTCAGGGAACTTTCTGGGGAAGGCTATCACGGGGGAGAAGACGTGGAAGCACGGAGGGAACACGGTGAAGGACTGAAGCTGATCATCTAGGCCCGGAGCAGGTGCACTTAATGACTACTCATTAAGCACACACTCCCAACACTTGATTCTGAGAGTATTGTAAGCACAGTCCAATCTTCAATATGAGGGCACTGTGTCCTAAATCTTCTATATGATTTCCTGTGTTCCCACTGTGGGGCAGTACGGTTAATGAAACTGCTAACAATTCTCTGCTTCTATCTCTTGCCCTTCATGGGCGTTCTTTGTAGCAAGAGCCACTGTTCAAAAAGTCTAAATGAGATCACGTCCACACATCTGCAGACCCTTGAGTGGATTTTCACTGCACTCAGAACACAGCCCAGAATTTCTACCAGGGTCCTACAGGATCTGACCTCTGCCCTTACATCCCGCTCTACAGAAACCAACCTCCTTGCCAAGTGCCAAGCCATGCCAAGCTTGTTCTGATTGATCTCAGCAGGGTTGCCGAGTTTGGAGAAGACAAACAAAGAAAAATGATATTCAGTTAAATTTTAATCACAAATGTTTTTTTGTTTTGGTACAAGTCTGCCCTGTGCACTGTTTCCACAGACTTATACATTTAAAAAAATGTGTTATGTATCTAAAAATTTAAATTTCATTGGGTGTCTTGTATTCTATCTGCTAATCCAACACCTCAGGGCATTTGTATTTGCTGATCCCTCTATCTGCAACACTGTACTATGCAGAGCGTCACACATCTCACTTCCTTACTTCCTTCCACACCATGCCCACAGACAAGTCTTCCCCCACCTCCTGGCCTGCTCACTCCAGCCCCTCACCCTACGTCGTCTGCCCTCTGGCTCCCCTCCGGTGGAAAGTATTTGATGCACTGAATTACTGCTTCACGTCCCTTGAGGACAGAAACATCACCTGTCCTGTTCACCACTCTACCCCAGCCCTGAGCACATGCCTGGCACACAGTGGGTCCTCAACGGATAGCGGGTGAGTGCTGAGTCAATCAGACGCAGCTGGAGCACTCAGGATCGCACTGACAGTAACGCTCCTTTCCCAATTACTCCTGTCTTACTAGTGGGACCCTCCTCCAGCCAGGCGGGGTGGCTTTCTCTTGGATGCCACTGAGGACAAACCCAGGCAGAAACTCCAGGGAAAACGCAAAGCCACACAGGTCAGTGGTGAGATCCAGAAAGACCAGTGGGTCGCAGGTGTTGGCTCCACAGGAATCCCTCCTTACCCACAAGGGATCTGCTCCGCTCCACACAGCTAAGACATGCTGTGCCCAGAAGCAGCCCCGTAGGCGCCCACTGCCTATGCATCCACCACCAACAGAGCTCTCTCACCAGGCAGGAGTGGTAACGGGGTAACAACAATACACAAGGACAATGTTAGCGTCAGGCTATGAAAAGTTACTTAAAACATTTAAATCGCTTACTTCTAGAATTTCTCCACATAACACTTTCAGACCCCAGGGACCAGATGCCATGGGAAGTGAAACCGCGGATATGCGGGGAACGACGGTCACCTGTACCACTGCCTCTCCCCACAGCGGGCAGGAAAGTTGTCCACACGCAGCATGAGACGGGCTGTGTGCAAGGAACAGCCAAGCGCTGGTGTCATCCACCAAGAATTCCACTCAGGCTCTGAGGGAAGAGGCAGGACTTCAAGGGAAGCCGCAGGTCAGTTTTCAGTGTGCCATAAAACCACGGGCCTCTAATGAGCGTATGACACAGAGGTCGAAAAATCCATCCCAAAGTGCTGCACGAAGAGCAAAGTCAATTTTCCATTACACAGGGGAGGCAGCAGATAAATTGTTGGGTAGCCAGCCACACAGACGGCACAGAGGAGCTTCTTACACCAGCTTGCACCAGGCACTCTGGGAAGACTGGTTCCATCCGGCCCACACCCACACCGAGGACACTTGCACAGGTCCTGTCGCCGCATTTTAGGAGGTAGGCAAAGGCTAGAGATGAGTAATACAGCTTCTCTTTTGGATTCAATGCAGACCTGGCCATATGATGGCATGTGGTAATAAGAATGAATGACAGGAAAAAGCTATGCCTTCTAACATAGCTGGCTCATTCCATCCTAGCATTCTAATCCAACCCTCATACTCTGATAGATACAATATTACAGTGCATCCTATGGAAACTGTTAGTAAGCATTCCAGACACCCGTTTAGTGTCTCCACTGCATGCCTGTCAGATACTAATGTCGCAGATTTGACAACGCTATTTATTTCCAAGCTGAGAGAAGTTGTAGCTAGGAGAACTTACCCGTTCTCAACAACAACAAAACTACTGCCTATTTTTTTCCTTTTAAAGATTTTTTTTTTTTTTGAAAAGCAGAGTTGCAGAGAGAGAGAGAGAGAAGTAAAGATGGAGAGAGAGGGAGAGAGAGATATCTTCCGTCCACTGGTTCATTCCCCAAATGGCTCCAACAGCAAGGTCTGGGCCAGGCTGAAGTCTTGAGCCAGGAGCTTCCTCCGGGTCTCCCCCATGGGTGCAGGGCCTCAAGCACTTGGGCCACCCATTACTGCTTTCCCAGACACATTAGCAGGGAGCTGGATCAGAAGGAGCAGCCAGGACTTGAGCCAGCTTCACTTGCTGCACCACAATGCCTGCCCCAGTGCTGCCTATTTTTACAAGTGCTTTGAACAGAATCATGCATTCAACAAACACAAATGCTGAGGCACCACCATATGTGACAACAAAGTGACACAAACTTTCGGCAGATTATTTTTCTTGTGGCTGTATTAATCTTGGCTATTAATGGTCGGCCCAGGGCCCTTGGAGCTGGTGTTCCCACTGCCTGCCAAACATCTGATAGATGTCTGCATTTCTTACTCTCTCACCTTCAAACATCACCCCCTTACCATCTTGGCAGGAGGCCTGTCTTGACCACTCTATCCCAAACTGACACTACCGTCACTTTCTTAAGTACTTCTTCCCCGTTTTATTTTTCCCCATGGCCCTAGGAGATTTTAGATTTTTACCTTTCTGATGTTGCTATCTCCTCTCACAAAACATGACCTCAGCAAGGAACATTTGTGGTCCCCAAGCTTTAGTTCCTACTGAGAGGAACCAGGTGGCTCCTGGATACACGGCTGGTACCCAGGTCTAAGGCAGAAACTGGATAATGGAGAATATGTCGTCACACCAGAGAGCAAGAAATATTAAGAATCACCAGGGTCGGGTCAAAAGGACTTAGAAGGCAACGTGAACAGGTTCCCACAAGCCAAGGCAGGGATGACTGAAGAGTCAGTAAGAAAAATAGTCAACAGTTCAAAGGTAACAATGATGTTTCCTTTTTCCATAGATTTCATAATGATAATAAAAGCAAACAAAGTGCTGGTCACCAGTGCGACATGCGAGGGAAATAAAGGCTTGCCACGTGAATTAGGAGGGTGACAAACACGAGATGAGGAGTCCTGTGCCTCCAGAGGTACTACTCTGTATTAAGGAGCCTCTAATGAACTGATGAATGACAGCCAACATCACCAGATAAGCAGGTGCAGTGGGTCAAGCCACCACTTGTGACACCAGTATCCCACATCAGAGGACTGGCTGGAGTCTCACCTACTCTACTTCAGATGCAGCTCCCCACTAAAATGCCTGGAAAGGCAACGGAACATAGCTCAAGTGCATGGCTCCCTGCAGACCTGAATAGCATTATTGGTTCCTGGCTCTGGCCAGACCCAGGCCTGGCTATTGTGGCCATTTGGGAAATGAATCAGGGGACAGAAGATCTCTCTGAATCTCTCACTCTGCCTTTCAAACCTATAAATAAATCTTTAAAAAAAAAATACACAGGCAGCATCACATATGTCCCAACACAAATGTGTAATGCCAACCATGCAGTGAAAAACAAAGCCTTGCAAGAAAAATATTCAGCCTGACTGATCAAGACTCAAACCTAACCATCAATTTACAGGAAATAAAAGGGGCCAAGAATCGGGTTACACAGTAACACACGTATGAAAAACTAAGGCAAATGAGGACTTTCATTCAAAAATAAAGTTGTGAGGGAGAAATAAGAGATGGAAGGAAACCTAAAATTGAGAGACTTAGAGACACCAACAGTTCCAATTTATGGTCCTTGAAACCCAGTTGATGTACATAAACTTTAAGTTACAAGCTGATACTTCACTGATAAGCTGAGAAAACAGGGACACTGATCTGGCACTTGATATTATTAACAGATTAATTTTCATGTATGAAGTGGTACCAGTAGCTACAATGGCAGTGGTTGCAGGTTTCACAAGTCTCTTACGGAGCTACATATTGAGCTATTTATAGACGACTGACTGTTTGGATTTGTTTAATAACAATGGAGCAGCGGAGGCTGCCAATGCAAAGAGCCTGGCCATGAAATGCCAACTGTTAAATCGCGGTTGGACCCCACAGCGTATACCGTGGTTGCTACACTGTTCAATTTTACTACTAAAGTTTGGAACATAGAGCTTTCATTAACAGTCTTGGACATGCCATAGGAATTCCAGGGAGCAGTATCTGGAAGTATATAAAAAGCACACTGGAGAAGCCCCAGACGGCTGAACTTAATCCAAGGAACAGTCAGAAGAGGCAGTGGTTTTAGGGTGTGGCAAGTCACACCCTTTCCCTTTCCTTTTTTTTTTTTTTTTTAAACCAAACAGAAGGCAGAGGCAGCAGCCCAATTGTGAATGCTGTCCCATGTGAAAGTCACAGACAAACAGGAAGCCTCAGGAAGAAGTTCCAAGTGGGGAACAGACTGTGGGGACGGAAGTCAGGGCCAAATACTCTGGCTTGTTTTAAAATAATCCTGTTCCTAAAGAGGTCTTCGAGCTCAGGTAATGAAAGCAATGGATACGCGTAGACGAAAAAAGACACCACCAAAGGCTGACCTCAGGAAGTGAAAAGAATGTGATCACAAATCTGTCACTTGCTTTACTGCCCAGAAATCATGTCGTGGAAAAGGAGCTTCTATCTCAAATGGCTCACGTTTCAGAGATGCGGGTTGCTATTCTCCGGCAGCACCCCGTGCTGTTTTTAGAGGACTGCCTCACCCACCTGGAGACATTACTTAAGTTTCTTCATTCAGCTTTTTCCCTGCACCCTCAACAGTCAATTCTTGCTAGCTGCCCACTTTGATGAATTAGTCTGTGCAACACTATTTTCAAGTTATCTTTAGCAGCCAACACAACCCATAAATCCAAATCATTGTACTGCTTATTAGGATTTCATTTCATGCTCGCGTTCACAAACATTTAAGCTTTCAACCTTTCCTGTTGGGCATTAATCTTGGCATTAATCAAGGGATTAAGTACGCTGAATTTAAACTCAAGGTTAATAGCATGCTCAGCCAATATTAGTTTTACATATTGCCCAGGGAAAACAGAAAGAGGCAAAGACCTTTATTCCTCTTGTTCATGAAATGGAAGGGACAGATTAATGAGGAACACATGAAATTGCTCCTTTTGTTCATTTTTGAAGGACAGATGGACACACACACACACAGTGCAAACCGGCATTGGAGGCAACAGCTTGAACACATTCTAAGACTTCCAAGCAGTCACTGGGCAGTTTGATGACTTCAGAGCAACTACACAGCAGTAGCAACAGAAATGCCTAAAAAGCCTGCTGAAACAAGAATTTGGGGAAGGTGTAGACCCTGCTGGTTTCTAGAACAACCATGTAAAAAGAAAAACTGTGGGAGTCCCCAACGGCTCAGCATCACTCATCAATCTCATAAAAACAGGGGTGAAGAACTTCATTCTCAATTTTGTGAATGCTGATAGCAAGAAAAGAGCCTGCAGACACCGAAGCTAATATACCTGACAATGACATTCAGACTCATTATGTCATAGGCACTTGTCTATTTTTTTCCAACTGAATTAGTTACATGGCTCACAAAAACAGACATGGAGAATGAACTGCCTGATGTTCCAGAAACATCAGGCTGCCTAATGAAGCATCCACTCACTTCCACACTTGGAATGGCTGACACCTGGTTTTTATGAGTGACGGCCTCAGGACAGCTGGTGCTGGTACGTGTGTGTGCGTGCGTGTGTAGGGGGAGAGGGGATCAAAATCACAGAGAATTAGAAAATGAGCGATGGAGACCAGTTCAGTGAAACTAGCTAAATTAGCGCCCTATTTCAAACACATGCGCACTGAATGCAAAATGATCAAAAACTACAAGTCACCGGCCTGAGTTCAGTTTGCCCTCAAGGGGAAGAGCAGGACGGAGGAGCTCAGTGACTTCAGCTGTCTCTACGACTCACCGGGGTGAGAGGCTGAAATGAGGCTGATTTGTGTTTGGCACGCAGTGGGGCTTCGATGACATTCCATTGCTCTGCTGTCTGCAACCAAAGCTTCGCCCTCAAATGAGCATCAGCTTGGGTTTATCTCTGCACCCCAGGCCCTAGGCTGCTGTCAGACTCATCAGTTAGCCAGGGGGAGACTGTAAGGGATAACAACAATGGCTTCACTTGCTGGCATTTAACCCCAAACGATGGCTAGTAAGGGTCAAAGTTTGAAGTTTATAAGGCCATACTTCAGTGGACACTGGCACAGGGAGAAACCATGGGAAAGATAAAATGAAAGCAATGGGGGCTGGTACTGTGGTTCTAGTCTCGGCTGTTCCTCTTCCCATCCAGCTCTCTGCTATGGCCTGGGAAAGCAGTAGAAGATGGCCCAAGTCCTTGGACCCTTGCACCCACGTGGGAGACCTGGAAGAAGCTCCTGGCTCCTGGCTTCGGATTGGTGCAGTTCTGGCTGTTGCGGTCATCTGGGGAGTGAACCAGTGGATGGAAAACCTCGCTCTCTGCCTCGACCTCTCTCTGTAACTCTTTCAAATAAACAAAATAAATATTTTTTAAAAAATGAAAGCAGCTGGCGCCGTGGCTCACTAGGCTAATCCTCCACCTTGCGGCGACGGCACACCGGGTTCTAGTCCCGGTCAGGGTGCCGGATTCTGTCCCGGTTGCCCCTCTTCCAGGCCAGCTCTCTGCTGTGGCCCGGGAGTGCAGTGGAGGATGGCCCAAGTGCTTGGGCCCTGCACCCCATGGGAGACCAGGATAAGTACCTGGCTCCTGCCATCGGCAGCGCGGTGCGCCAGCCGCAGCACGCCGGTCGTGGCGGCCATTGGAGGGTGAACCAACTGCAAAAAGGAAGACCTTTCTCTCTGTATCCCTCTCTCACTGTCCACTCTGCCTGTCAAAAAAAAAAAAAAAAAAAAAAAGCAATGGCTCAGAATGTGGATGCTTTAATTCACCCAGGGACCCACTCTGAGAGGCATTTTCATGCCTTTTAATATTTCTGTTGCAGTGCTGATGTTCAAAATGCAAACAAAAACCAGTTCTCTGGGTAAGGACTACGAGTGGAATGAAGTCACTGGCACAGGTGTGGATCAAGTTGACAAAGCAGATGAACACGCCCCTCCCAATCATTTTCCCAACTGCAAGAGGCACTTGGCCTCTAATACAGGAAACACACATTTTAGGGCTCAAAGAGACAAAACAGGGAATGTTTCAAGAGAGCAGAAGACAAAAGAAACAGACGACCAGGCTAACAAGCAGCTCCAGAAAGCTACAGATACTGCCCAAGATTTAAAAAATACTAGAACAGAACTAATGGGCTTTGGGAGCCTTCTCTCCTTGCAGAAGGGCCAGTAGGAATGCAATCACAGCATTGCACCTGGAGGCTTCGGGCCAGGTGCAGGCAGCTCACCGCCAAGTGAAGCAGCACATCGAGCAATGCATGCATGCATGAGCTGCCTTAGCCACTTCACAACACATACAACATACTGCATGTGGCAACTGCATACAGTTTTTGTCATTTAAGAAAGGAAGAGCCAAGGCAAGCAGTTGATTTTGTACATGACCGATGTCAAGGGACATAAAATTAAACTAGGTAATGCGGGAAGGAGAACCAGGAATGGAATCTCCGTCTACACCAAGGTTCCACGGGTAATGTGTGAAGCTAGGCAGCAGCCCCCAAGGCTCCCCAGGTGAGGCCAACACTAAACCGGGTAAACGTGTCAGTTAGGTGTATTGAGTGCCTTCTCCCTGCCTGGCTCTACTTTGAGTCTGTTACCATAGAAACTCAAGCATCTTCACAACATCCTCACGGCGGGGGCCTTTACAAACAAGCAGCATTTAAAGTATTCCTTTATGAAGGCAGAAGTCACGAGGTTAAGGGACCTGTGGCAAATCGCAGAGCTTGGAAAGCAGCAGGAGGGAAGGTCACGGCAGGCGTGAGGCTGTCTCCCTGCAGCCGTGAGCGTGCTGATGAGGTTCCCCGCTAGCTCTCCCGGGCATGGCTGCGGGTTGTCTCACCTCCTGTTCCTGTGCTGCGAGCTTCGTCCTCCGTATGGCAACACTGGGAGGTGTAGATCACTGGGGGCTCTGCTCTCAGAAGGAATTGTGGGACCCCAGCCCCTCTGGCTCCCTGTTCTGAGATGCCATCCCTTCCTCCCATAAATACTCCTGCCACTGCCATCAGCCATGAAATGGCCTTTCAGCACCTACAAGTGTGAACTGAATGCATCTCTTTGCTTTAAAAAGTTAGCCTGTCTCAGATATTTCATCACAGTAACAAAAGAAAAATAGGCCAATAGAGGGTATCTATAACGATGCTACAATAAAAGAGATTATTTTTACAAGGTCAAGTTCAAGAGTATTTTCAGATTAAAACTTCAAGAAAGAGGTTCCTATTTCTATCCTAAGGGGAAGGGACTCCACCTCTTCCTGGTCCAATTATCTGCATTCCTGCTTCCTCTCCTATTTTGACAATGATGAGTGGTGAACAGGCAGACAGCTAGATAGCCTGTGAGAGCTGGCGTCCCTGCAGGTCACAAATGTAATGCTATCCCCTCACTTGTCAATCAAAATGCCCTCTTTCCCAAGATGCACCTGCTTAATCTGGGACCTACAGAAGGATGCCATGGAAGTATGGCTATTAAGCGCCAGGTGGAATTTATGGGGGTACCGTAACATTTCCAGGTGGCTTCGCACTAGTAGAGGCACCACTCTTGACCTCATAAAAGACGCCAACACCATGGACCATGGCCGGTGGTACAAGCAGGTGCTCTCTTCCCCTCTCCCCACTTTTGGACAATCCTCTGGCCTCCTCAACCACAGGTATTCCTGAGTGGGGGCAGCCCCTGCTGACACATGAATGTCTATTTTTCTCTCCCACTGTTAAACAGATCTTGTCCCATTTGTATACCGATGTAAATGCACTTAGAATGTGGGCCTGGAGTAAAATTAATATGCCCTATCCCACATCCATTGTCTCCTGTAAGATAATGAACGCATAGCATGGTGCTAAGAAAACCAGGCAGGACAAATATTGACAATCAGTGAACACATGTTCAAAAAGCACTCAGCTGAACAAGAAGAAAAACACGATCATGGACATAAGCAGAGAGTGAAACGGGCCAGCAAAGCAGCATCCCATGCTTCGGAACAGTCAGGGCTTCTGAAAGCAAACCTTGGCCCCTGACCACCAGAGAAGTGGCCCCGCCCCCACACTCCCCTCAATTCCCCTGCCCCAGGCCCTCCTGTTCTCCCCTAAAGCTACCTCTGTCCCAAGATTTCTGTCCCTTTTTCTTGGAGTCTGGACCACATGCCCATGGCTTCCCAGTTCTGGCCCTGGGGGGTGGGGGCGCAGAGAAGTAGCAGGAGTGGGCAAGTCGAATCCTCTGCTGTTGTCTTGGCAATGCAGTCCACCCTACCCCAAAACGCAGACCCTTAGGAAGGCGTCAAATGAGCCCAGCTTGTCAATCATGGGGCACAATAGGACCCTGGCTAAATTCTACCAAATGGGCAGAGGAAGATAGAGTCAGGAAATTAAAGGCAATGAGAAGCCATGTCCTCAGGGCAGGTGAGGTACTGGAAATGGACCTGCCTTTGTGGTGTAGGCTCCCCGTGGCCCCAGCCCTTACTCCCAGGGAGAAGATGAGAAGGCAGGCCACAGGTCACCTGCTCTAGAACTACAAAGATACTCTGATGCGAAATCAGTTTGCCGGCAGCCTGCTAATGAGCAGCATCTTGTGCCCCACTCCTGGTGTGGTGCCCGTGCCCTTCATTTCCAGGAGGCATTTTAACTCCCATCAGTGCTGGGTTTTGCAAGGCAGCCATGGCAGGCTCATGGAAAAACCTTGTCACACACAAGGAGTCCACCACTTAGACATTCCAAGGAGAGGAGCAAGAGAGTGGTAGAGAGGCCGGCGCCGTGGCTCACTAGGCTAATCCTCCGCCTAGCGGCGCGGCACACCGGGTTCTAGTCCCGGTTGGGGCGCTGGATTCTGTCCCGGTTGCCCCTCTTCCAGGCCAGCTCTCTGCTGTGGCCAGGGAGTGCAGTGGAGGATGGCCCAGGTGCTTGGGCCCTGCACCCCATGGGAGACCAGAAAAAGCACCTGGCTCCTGGCTCCTGCCATCGGATCAGAGCGTGTGCGCCGGCCGCGGCGGCCATTGGAGGGTGAACCAACAGCAAAGGAAGACCTTTCTCTCTGTCTCTCTCACTGTCCACTGTCCAAAAAAAAAAAAAGAGAGAGAGTGGTAGAGGAGAGGGACAGACCCCAGGGACTGCAGGCCACATGCCCTGTGGCAATGCTGGGTTAGTCTCTGTCCCCAAAGGAACCTGTTGCTGTCAGAAAAGAAGATGTGGCTGAATGGCACAAGGAAACCTGTGGGACAAAAGCATTTCATTTAGCCTTAAACATGGAGGCATCCTCCTTTCTGCATGGCATCACTGGAGAGCTACTCTTGGGGTCAAAGGGCAGCAGCAAGGAGAGAGGGAGAGAGACAGACAGACAGGCAATAGGGGACAAATACAAAAGAAATGGCCGCAGAGTGCCCATGGAGACACACCCTCTGAAGGCAGCCAGCACCTGTTTCTCTGGTGCTCCGGCATAGTAGGCTAAGCCTCCACCTGCAGCACTGGCATCCCATATGGGCACTGGTTCCTGTCTCAGCTGCTGTCCCTCTTCAGATTCAGCTCACTGCTATGGCCTGGGAAACCAGCCAGAAATGGCCCAAGTGTTTGGACACTTATGTGGGAGACCCAGATGAAGTTCCTGGCTTCAGCCCGGCCCAGGGCTGGCCATTGTGGTCGTCTAGGGAGTGAACCAGTGGATGGCAGCTCTCTCTCTCTCCCTCTTTCTCCTGTCTCCTCCCCTGCCCCTGGAACTCTTTCAAAATAAACAAATCTTTTTTAAAAAAACTAAATTCAAGGGTACTTGTGAAAATAAAGCCCAGATAAAAGCAAATTTAAAAGAGGTCAAAGTAATTAACTTAGCCAACAGACACATGGAAAATTTCTCAGAATCATGAATTAGCAGGGAAATGTAAACTGAAACCACACTGAGCCAGCACCCCATTCCCACTAGGAAGGCTATTATGGAAAACAGAAAATATCAAGTATTGGTGAGGAGGTGGAGAAACTGGAGCTTATACGTATTGTTGGTGGGAATGTAAAATGTCATGACTGCTGTGAAAAACAGAATGGGATTCCTCAACTACTTAAAAACAGAATTACCATAGGATCCAGGAATTCCACTCCTAGGGACACCAAGAGAAGTGGAAGTAGCTGGCACAACAGAGATTGGCACATTCTTGCTCATAGCACCAGGACTGACAACAGCCAAAGGCAGAGGCAACCCAAGGGTACAAGCAGAATGGTTAAGCAAAATGCTACTTCTACCCACAGTTGGATATTAGTAGGCCTGAAAAGGAAGGAAATTCTGACACAGGCTACAATAAACCCTGAGGACACTGTGCTAAGTGAAAAGACCCAGGCACAAGAGGTCAGATACTTATGATCCAACGAGGATGATGGGCCCAGAAGTAATCGAAGTCACAGAGACGGAAGGTAGGAGGTGGCGTCCAGGGGCTGGGGGGAGCCAGGAGTTATGAAAGAGGAGTTAATGACAGAATGGGTGCCGAGTTTTGGTTTTGCAGGATGAAAGGGGTTCTGGAGATGAATGGTAGTGAGGGTTGCACCAGCATGTGAATACTCTTAATACTGCTACACTGAGCACTTCAAAAATGGTTTAGAGGGTACCAGCATGGTGGAGCAAGTTAAGGTACAGCCTGTGACACCAGCTCTCAGCAGCTCCATTTCCAATCTAGCTGCCTGTTGTGGCCTGAGAAAAGCAGAGGAGGATGGATCAAGTGCTTTGACACCCCACCACCCACATGGGAGACCCAGATGAAGCTCCTGGCTTTGGCTTGGCCTTGGCCCAGCACTGGCCATTGTGACCATCTGGGGAGTGAACCAGCAGATGGAAAATTGGTCCATCTCTCTGCTGCTCTCTGTAACTCTTTCCAATAAATAAATCTTCACAAAAAATGAGTTAGAGATCAATTTCAGGTTATGCACATTATCATAACCAAAACAATTAGGAAAACACAGTAAATAGCTCAGCCTTTTTTTCCCTCCAGGAAGCAGAGAATGAAGACACACCTCCACAAGTCCTCCATAGAGGAACAACACATAGATGGAAACTTCTCGAAGTCCAGTCTCACCTGCAGAGCAGACTCAACCCCAGGTCTGCCTGCAGCAGCCGCAGGAAGCCACTCACCTCACTGAGGTAAATAAAGAAAGAGCAGGTGGATCCATCCACTCCGTAGTCTGCGTAGCAGGGATCTGAACGCCACATATCTTTCATCCACTGAAACAAGAGCAGACAAGAGCATCTCTGAGCAGCCTAATCCCCGTGCACCTGCATAACATTCTGATGGAGAGGATCAGAGGGGATGGCTCAAGCTGGGGCCTAAAGACAGAGTCGCAGAGTCACTGGGTCACGGACGAGATGACCAAATGCTCAACTGCGGTCGTGATAAGCAACAAGCAGATGCCGGGCCTCAGCAGAGGTGCTTAGGGTAGGTAAAGAGGCCAGGAGAGGCAATGTCTATGGGACTTTTACCAAGATCAAGTGCATGATGGGTCCTTGCCGCCAAAGGCCCCCTGAGAACTGCCGTCCCAGCAGCACACAGCCTAGAACCCAGACAGCGTGGACAAGGACTTGGGTGCAATGCACATGCGAGCATTTACAGGTGTCCCCATGCAGACGATGTAAATGGGGCTGGGGTTGGTCTCATCAGGTATACTGGGGCTGGGGCTGGGGCTGGGGCTGGGATGGGACACGGGAAGGCAGCTTCAGACAAAGCAGGAGGCTGACTGGCCCAGGCATTTTCAGTCTGATGAACTCTATGGAGCTGGAATCAGCAGCAAAGGGTCGTGATGGTCAGAGCCCAACACGGGTGGCAATGAGGCAGGCCTGAAGTGGCATGCCTCACAGGTTCACGTGCCCATGTGTATCCACCAGGAGGGAGAAAACACCACGGTGCAGGGAAGAAGCACTGCTCTGTTCTCACCTTGATCTTCCCTTCGCAGTGGGGGTAGCCATCCATAGGAGGCAATACACATTTTTCTTGAGCTCCATTAATGATATCTGTGAAAGCAAGCAAAGGATACCATGAAGTGCATACAACGCAAGTTTAACATCTCTGCACACGGAGAAGCAGAAAACAAAACACAGTGGTCTACATCAATAGGCAGCCGTGTTCTGACCCAGGGAACCCTCCAGCTCCTCGCAAGATAGGCCGATCTGTAGTGAGGACCAGACCCAAGCACAGCACCCTACAGAGTGGCCAGAGACCCATCATGTATATAGTCTGACTTGCCATATTTTTTTTTTCTGAGGCAAACAGGGATGTTTTATTGGCATTACGACGGGCTATCCAGAGCTGGGAGGTGTTGGCTGCCCTCCCCACGGCTTGCTCTGCTCACTACAGGAATTGGGAGCCACACTGTGTCCTGCTCTTGAACAGTCCCACTGAAGAAAACAGGTAGGAGGAAGGTGGGGGTGGGCACCCTGTTGGTGGGCACCCATGTTGAGGTCTGGCCACGTCGGGTCACTAGGAACACTGACAGAGAGGCACATGGGAAGGAAGTGGGTATCCAGAATCAGCACCGGTGCTGGGGGCGGGGTGGAACTCAGGGGGTGGTCCTTGAGCTTGCAATCATTGCTAGTCCAAGCAAGGTCCTCGTGCCAGATAGCAAAGCACCCCTTTTGGAAATTTATAAATGGAAGATGGACAAACCAACCAAGCAGTGAGAAGGAGACAAAGCCACCAGGTCAGGATGCTCTACCAGGGCCGGTTGGGCCACTGGAGGTGGTGCAGGCAAGCCGAGGTCTTGAGCTGACTACATGAAGTCAGGTGCAGCAGCTCAGGAACCAGCAGGAGAAAGAGGGGCACCCAGTGCTGGGTGCAGAGGAGCAGGGAGCCAGAGACACATCCCCACCTTCCTACACTACTGCCACTCTGGTCCCATTAGGTACAGTTTTCCCACAAACAGGGTTCTCGCATGTCCACTAAAGTCTGTATTGCTTTCAACATTTCCCTCAATAAACTCCCTTTATATTGGCTAGCTTGAGTGGGTTTCTACTCCTCCTAACTAGAGTCAACATTAAAGCGAATACATTTTTTTTAAAAGATTTATTTATTTGAAAGTCAGAGTTACAGGGGGTGGGGAGGAATGGGGGGGGGGCGGTCTTCCTTCCACTGGTTCACTCCCCAATTGGCTGCAACAGCCAGAGCTGTGACGATCTGAAGCCAGGAGCTTCCTCTGGGTCTCCCACGTGGGTACAAGGGCCCAAGGACTTGGGCCATCTTCTAATGCTTTCCCAGGCCATAGCAGAGAGCTAAGGAGCAGCTGGGACTTGAACCAGTGCCCATATGGGAAGGGGGCACTGCAAGTGGAGGCTTTACCTGCTATGCCACAGCGCCAGCCCCAAGCGCATACATTTTAAATAACAGGTTTCTTTACCTATTTGAAAGGCAGAGGTGAGGGAGATGGCAGGGAGAGGGATAGACTTCTGTCCTCTGGTTCACTCCCCACCAGCTGGGGCTAGGTCAGACTGAAGCCAGGTGCCAGGAACTTGCTGGGTCTGGGTCTCCCAAGTGGGTGGCAGAGATCCCAGCACTCGGGTCACCATCTGCTGCCTCTCGGGCACATTAGCAGGAAGCTGGATTGGAGCAGGCGCTCCTGCATGGGGAATGGGTATTCCCAGCTGTGGTTTAACCCACTGCATCACAATGCCTGTTGCCCATCTCTGAATGCTTTCAAAAGCCATGAGGTCTGACGGGACCACAGGTAAACAACTGAATGACAGTGTAGCGCATTATGACATCAAGACTGAGCAAGGGAAGGACACTCAGTCCAGTCTCAAAGGTCAAAGAAAGCCTCCTGGATCCAGACACTCAAGCAGAGCCGGGAAGACGAAGTAGGAGAGAGTGAGACACAGGGGTCCTCCGACTGGCACGCAGAAGAGTGAGCTACTGAGAGGCCAGAGCCAACAGGGAAGCCAGGGCAGTCACAGTAAGGACCTGAGTGTGTATCTCAAGGATGCACATGAGTAAACAGAGGTTTTAATGAGGGGATGGTTAGGATCCTATTTTTCTATAAAATTATCATTTTTGTAGAAAAACAGAATGGTCCTAAACTTATGTGCTTCTGTTTTTAGATCTTTTCAATTTTCGAGAAATACTTGGAAAATGTCACCATCATTTACTGTGAACAGTTCTCTGCAGACCAATCAGAAATTAGATCTCAGACTGCAATGTTATTTGGCCGAAGTACTTAGATGATACCTTATAGTTTGTTGTGGCTAAAACTAATGCTAAGGCGGATTTCAGTTTTATCTGTCCCTTGAAAACCAGTTTTCTTGTTAAACTGTAA